>NC_084622.1:11990488-12027988 GCF_033978795.1 Nerophis ophidion
TCAGAAAAAAAAACATGTTAAAAGGTCACAAGTATAAAACAGTAATATTCTAGAAATATTGTCATGTTAAAATATGATGAATTTAATACCCGCGAGAAAAGAATAAAGCTGTAATGCTTTGCCCTGTGATGAGGAGGCGACTTGTCCAGGGTGTACAACGCCTGCCGCCCGAATGCAGCTGGGATAGGCTCCAGCACCATCCGCGACCCCTAAAGGGACAAGCGGTAGAAAATGGATAAATGGATGGTTATATAAGTCAAAATTTTTTATAATCAATTAATCAACGTTTATTTATATAGCCCTAAATCACAAGTGTCTCAAAGGGCTGCACAAGCCACAACGACATCCTCTGTTCAGAGCCCACATAAGAGCAAGGAAAAACTCAACGCAATGGGATGTCAATGTGAATGACTATTAGAAACCTTGGAAAGGACTGCAGATGTGGGTGATCCCCGCGCCCCACCTCCCACCCCAGGGGAGACCAGATACAATGGACGACGAGTGGGTCTAGCATAATATTGTGAGAGACCAGTCCATAGTGGATTTAACATAATAGTGTAAGAGTCTAGTCCGAAGTGGATCTAACATAATAGTGTGAGTCCAGTCCATGGTGGATCTAACATAATAGTGAGAGTCCAGTCCATAGTGGATCTAACATAATAGTGTGAGAGTTCAGTCCATAGTGGATCTAAGATAATAGTGTGAGAGTCCAGTCCATAGTGGATCTAACATAATAGTGTGAGAGTTCAGTCCATAGTGGATCTAAGATAATAGTGTGAGAGTCCAGTCCATAGTGGATTTAACATAATAGTGTAAGAGTCTAGTCCGAAGTGGATCTAACATAATAGTGTGAGTCCAGTCCATGGTGGATCTAACATAATAGTGAGAGTCCAGTCCATAGTGGATCTAACATAATAGTGTGAGAGTTCAGTCCATAGTGGATCTAAGATAATAGTGTGAGAGTCCAGTCCATAGTGGATCTAACATAATAGAGAGAGTCCAGTCCATAGTGGATCTAACATAATGGTGAGAGTCCAGTCCATAGTGGATCTAACATAATAGTGAGAGTCCAGTCCATAGTGAATCCAACATAATAGTAAGAGTCCAGTCCATAGTGGATCTAACATAATGGTAAGAGTCCTGGCCATAGTGGATCTAACATAATAGTGTGAGTCCAATCCATAGTGGATCTAACATATTAGTGCGAGTCCAGTCCATAGTGGATCTAACATAATGGTGAGAGTCCAGTCCATAGTGGATCTAACATAATAGGGTTAGAGTCCAGTCCATAGTGGATCTAACATAATGGTGTGAGAGTCCAGTCCATAGTGGATCTAACATTATAGTGTGAGAGTCCAGTCCATAGTGGATCTAACATAATAGTGTGAGAGTCCAGTCCATAGTGGATCTAACATAATAGTGTGAGAGTCCAGTCCATAGTGGATCTAACATAATAGTGTGAGAGTCCAGTCTATAGCGGATCTAACATAATAGTGTGAGAGTCCAGTCCATAGTGGATCTAACATAATAGTGACAGTCCAGTCCATAGTGGATCTAACATAATAGTGAGATTCCAGTCCATAGTAGATCTAACATAATAGTGAGAGTCCAGTCCATAGTGGATCTAACATAATAGGGAGAGTCCAGTCCATAGTGGATCTAATATAATAGTGAAAGTCCAGTCCATAGTGGATCCCACATAATAGTGAGAGTCCAGTCCATAGTGGATCTAACATAATGCTGAGAGTCCAGTCCATAGTGGATCCCACATGATAGTGAGAGTCCAGTCCATAATGGATCTAACATAATAGTGAGAGTCCAGTCCATAGTGGATCTAACATAATAGTGAGATTCCAGTCCATAGTGGATCCAACATAATAGTGAGAGTCCAGTCCATAGTGGATATAACATAATAGTGAGAGTCCAGTCCATAGTGGATCTAATATAATAGTGAAAGTCCAGTCCATAGTGGATCTAACATAATAGTGTGAGAATCCAGTCCATAGTGGATCTAACATAATAGTGAGAGTCCAGTCCATAGCGGATCTAACATAATAGGGAGAGTCCAGTCCATAGTGGATCTAACATAATAGTGTGAGAGTCCAGTCCATAGTGGATCTAACATAATAGTGAGAGTCCAGTCCATAGTGGATCCCACATAATAGTGAGAGTCCAGTCCATAGTGGATCTAACATAATAGTGAGAGTCCAGTCCATAGTGGATCTTACATAATAGTGTGAAAGTCCAGTCTATAGTGGATCTAACATAATAGTGAGAGTCTAGTCCATAGTGGATCTAACATAATAGTGAGAGTCCAGTCCATAGTGGATCCCACATAATAGTGGGAGTCCAGTCCATAGTGGATCTAACATAATAGTGAGAGTCCAGTCCATAGTGGATCCCACATAATAGTGAGAGTCCAGTCCATAGTGGATCTAACATAATAGTGTGAGTCCAGTCCATAGTGGATCTAACATAATAGTGTGAGAGTCCAGTCCATAGTGGATCTAACATAATAGTGAGAGTCCAGTCCATAGTGGATCTTACATAATAGTGTGAAAGTCCAGTCCATAGTGGATCTAACATAATAGTGAGAGTCCAGTCCATAGTGGATCTAACATAATAGTGAGAGTCCAGTCCATAGTGGATCTAACATAATAGTGAGAGTCCAGTCCATAGTGGATCTTACATAATAGTGTGAAAGTCCAGTCTATAGTGGATCTAACATAATAGTGAGAGTCTAGTCCATAGTGGATCCAACATAATAGTGAGAGTCCAGTCCATAGTGGATCCCACATAATAGTGAGAGTCCAGTCCATAGTGGATCCCACATAATAGTGAGAGTCCAGTCCATAGTGGATCTAACATAATAGTGAGAGTCCAGTCCATAGTGGATCTAACATAATAGTGAGAGTCCAGTCCATAGTGGATCCCACATAATAGTGAGAGTCCAGTCCATAGTGGATCTAACATAATAGTGAGAGTCCAGTCCATAGTGGATATAACATTATAGTGTGAGAGTCCTGTCCATAGTGGATCTAACATAATAGTGAAAGTCCAGTCCATAGTGGATCTTACATAATAGTGTGAAAGTCCAGTCCATAGTGGATCTAACATAATAGTGAGAGTCCAGTCCATAGTGGATCTTACATAATAGTGTGAAAGTCCAGTCCATAGTGGATCTAACATAATAGTGAGAGTCTAGTCCATAGTGGATCTAACATAATAGTGAGAGTCCAGTCCATAGTGGATCCCACATAATAGTGAGAGTCCAGTCCATAGTGGATCCCACATAATAGTGAGAGTCTAGTCCATAGTGGATCTAACATAATAGTGAGAGTCCAGTCCATAGTGGATCCCACATAATAGTGAAAGTCCAGTCCATAGTGGATCTAACATAATAGTGTGAGTCCAGTCCATGGTGGATCTAACATAATAGTGAGAGTCCAGTCCATAGTGGATATAACATAATAGTGTGAGAGTCCTGTCCGTAGTGGATCTAACATAATGCTGAGAGTCCAGTCCATAGTGGATCTAACATAATGGTGATAGTCCAGTCCATAGTGGATCTAACATAATGGTGAGAGTCCAGTCCATAGTGGATCTAACATAAAAGTGAGAGTCCAGTCCATAGTGGATCTAACATAATAGTGTGAGTCCGGTCCATATATGAGAATATAGTCAGATATTTTGTAAGAAACAAAAATTATACAAAACTACGAATGAATAAATGTTTTCTGGTAATTCCATCCTTTTCCTACCGCTTGTCCCTATTGGGGTCAATTATATTTCCATAATCTATTTACATAAAATGACATGTTTTGACTTTACTATCATACCACTATATGATACGCTCTTGTATTCCTATGATAAGCCTTAGAATAATCCTACCAACCTTTCATGTTCATGGTGACTAAAACCTGAAAACTGAATTTGAAACAAACGCACTGCTTAGAGAGCGTTGCCCCCAGTGGTCTGATACTGGAAGTGTAAAGACAAAGCAGGAATTATGTTCAGAAAACCGTATTTTACACTTTTGTTATTTTGTGTGCCTCTTTCCCCCTGCAGCGGCGCCTTCAGACTGTGAGTACGAGCGACACACTTACAGACACGGTCAGCGTTTCTACCGGCCGGCTGACCCCTGCCAGTTGTGTTCCTGCAACAATGGCAGCGTCCAATGTCAGAGGAAGCCTTGTCCCTTTGCTTCCTGCTCCCATCCAATCACGCGGGACTGCTGCCGAACATGCGAAGGTACAGTCCTGGTCAGAAGTTTAGAGACCTTACCTCTGGGCTGATGATTTTAGCTTGTCCTGAAAAATTTGGAGGAAATCCTCCTTTTTCATTGTGCCATTTACTCTCTGTAAAGCACCAGATCCATTGGTAGCAAACAGGCCCGGATCATAATACTACCACCACCATGTTTGGCAGTAGGTATGGTGTTCCTGGGATTAAAGGCCTCACCTTTTCTTCTCCAAACATATTGCTGGGATTGTGGCTTAAATTTGTGTTTAATTTGACTTGACATGGATGAGGATAAGACCTTCTGGAGAAAAGTTCTGTGGGTCAGATGAAACCTGAACCTTCATGAAGTTCAGTTCTTTTATGAATTTTACATCTGCTGGGTCAAAAGTATACATACAGCAATGTTAATATCTGCTTACGTGTCTCTTGCAAGTTTCACTGCAATAAGGCACTTTTGGTAGCCATCCACAAGCTTCTGCTTGAGTTTTTGACCACAGAATTGGTGCAGTTCAGCTAAATGTGTTGCTTTTCTGACATGGACTTGTTCTTCAGCATTGTCCACACGTTTAAGTCCGGACTTTGGAAGGCCATTCCAAAACCTTCATTCTAGCCTGATTTAGCCATTCCTTTACCACTTTTGAGGTGTGTTTGGGGTCATTGTCCTGTTGGAACACCCAACTGCACCCAAGACCCAACTCCGGGCTGATGATTTTTAGATTGTCCTGAAGAATTTGGAGGAAATCCTCCTTTTTCATTGTGCCATTTACTCTCTGTAAAGCACCAGTTCCATTGGCAGCAAAACAGGCCCGGATCATAATACTACCACCACCATGCTTGGCAGTAGGTGTGGTGTTCCTGGGATTAAAGGCCTCACCTTTTCTCCTCCAAACATATTGCTGGGTATTGTGGTCTAAATTTGCGTTTAATTTGACATGACAAGGATAAGGATAAGATATTCTTAAGGAAAGTTCTGTGGTCAGATGAAACCTGAACCTTCATGAAGTTTAGTTCTTTTATGAATTTTACATCTGCTGGGTCAAAAGTATACATACAGCAATGTTAATATTTGCTTACATGTCCCTTGGCAAGTTTCACTGCAATAGGCACTTTTGGTAGCCATCCACAAGCTTCTGTTTGAGTTTTTGACCACAAAATTAGTGCAGTTCAGCTAAATGTGTTGCTTTCTGACATGGACTTGTTTCTTCAGCTTTGTCAACAGGTTTAAGCCAGGACTTTGGGAAGGTCATTCTAAAACCTTCATTCTAGCCTGATTTAGCCATTCCTTTACCATTTTTGAGGTGTGTTTGGGGTCATTGTCCTGTTGGAACACCCAACTGCACCATACTTGACAATCTCCCGGGGCAACCATTCCCCGTATTTCTCCCGATTTCCGCCCGGACAACAAAAATGGGGGCGTACCTTTAGCACCCTTTACTACCTGTCGTCACGTCGGCTTTCCGTCCATACAAATGGCATGCCGGCACAGTCCCATAACATCTACGGCTTTTCAAACACACAAGTGAATGCAAGGCATACTTGTTCAACAGACATACAGGTCACCACTGGGGAAGTTTAACACTTTTACAAATATGTGCCAGACTGTGAACCCACACCAAACAAGAATGACAAACACATTTTGGGAGAGAACATCTGCACCGTAACACAACAGTACAAATACCCAGAATCCCTTGCAGTACTAACTCTTCTGGGATGCTACAATATACACCCCCGCTACCAACAAACTGCCTCGCCCCCCCCCCCCCCCCCCCCCCATCCCCATCTCCGAATTCGGAGGTCTCAAGGTTGGCAAGTATGAACTGCGTCCAAGACCCAACGTCCGGGCTGATTATTTTAGCTTGTCCTGAAGAATTTGTAGGTCATCCTCTTTTTTCATCGTCCCATTTACTCTCTGTAAAGCACCAGTTCCATTGGCAGCAAAACAGGCCCAAAGCATAATACTACCACCACCATGCTTGACGGCAGGCATGCTGTTCCTGGGATTAAAGGCCTCACCTTTTCTCCTCTAAACATATTGCTGGGTGTTATAGCCCAGTGGTCCCCCAACCTTTTTGTATCCGCGGACCGGTCAACGCTTAATAATTTGTCCCGCGGCCCGGCAGGGGTGGGGGGATGGTGGGGGAAATCCTTTTTTTTTTCTTTTTTTAACATTTTTTTTTCTTTGTCATGAAAAAGGGACGTTTTGTCATGAAAAAGGGAGGTTTTTGTGGTTGGTGCACTAATTGTAAGTGTATATTGTGTTTTTATGTTGATTTAATAAAACATAAAAAAAAATAAACAATTTTTTTTTTTTTGTAAGAAAAATTAATAAAAAATTCTTCTGCGGCCCGGTACCAATTGGGCCACGGCCCGGTGGTTGGGAACCACTGTTATAGCCAGTTACATTTTTGTTTCATCTGACATCACATGTACAAAGATAAGACCTTCTGGAGGACAGTTCTGGGGGGACGACGTGGTGCGATTATTAGAGTGGCCGTGCCAGCAACCTGAGGCTTCCCGGTTCGATCCCCACTCACTGCCAACCTCGTCATGTCCGTGGTGTCCTTGAGCAAGACACTTCAGCCTTGCACCTGATGGGTGGTGGTTAGGGCCTTGCATGGCAGCTCCCGCCATCAGTGTGTGAATGTGTGTGTGAATGGGTGAATGTGGAAAAAGGGTCAAAGCGCTTTGAGTACCTTGAAGGTAGAAAAGCGCTATACGAGTATTAGACATATTAGATAGTACTTTATTTATTCCGTCAGGAGAGTTCCTTCAGGAAAATTAAAATTTTCAGAACAATCCCATTCAAGATCAGACAAACATTACAGGGAGACAGAACAGGATCGCTGACGGGTCTGCCGGCTTCCAGCGCCCCTTACAAAAAAGATGAGATGAAGGTAAACAAGGGGGGGGGGGAATACAAGATTAAAATAAAATAAAAAAATTGGTCTTAGCCTGGGCCCTGGAGAGGGGGTGCAGACTGAGGCCAAGGGAAAAAAACAAGTCATAGCCATGTGTAAGAGGGAAACATCAAACATCAAAGAACACAGAGGACATTAAAGCAGCGGATACAACTAGACACTTCTACATACAGCTATGAATAAAAAGTAAAAGAAACATATACACTGTGGTGGCCTCTGCGGTGTTCCAACCCATCGTCCGCTGGGGTGGGGGGAGCATGGCCAGAGATAGGAGCAGACCCAACAAAGCAACCAAGACAGCCAACTCCACTCTTGGCCAGTGTCCAGTCCGCATGGATGTGCGAGGATACGTCCAAGGTGACTGAGGTGTCCCGACACCTGCTCACCCAGCCAAGACACCGCGAAGCCTCTCCGTCCCAGCGCTCAGTGCCAGCTCTGCAGCTCTGTCCCCTCATCCGCATCTCCTCCAGTCCCTCCAAACTGACTCTGGTGTGGCAGAGACCCAGCAGCTGGTCTCCATGGCCAAAAGGCTCCCGGGAGGCAGATCCAGAAGTCCACAAAAAAAGCACCACAGAGGTCACGAAAGTGGCACCCCTTGTCACACAGTCCCAAAGGGTCCCGGACCAAAAGGCAAACAAATATAATAACACATGAAAACAAGAGGGAAAAACAAAAGGATGACACAAGAGCACAGAGCTCCTGCCAACAGCAGCCACCACAGCAGCGCCATAACCCATTTAACAGCAATATGTTTGGAGGAGGCCCTGCGATGAGGTGGCAACTTGTCCAGGGTGTACTCCGCTTTCCGCCCGATTGTAGCTGAGATAGGCACCAGCGACCCCCGCGACCCAAAAGTGAATAAGTGGTAGTAAATGGATGGATGCTTGGAAGAGAAAAAGTGTGGCCTTTAATCCCAAGAACACCACACCTACCGTCAAGAAACTGATCAGGCGGGCCGGTTCTACAATTGGAATAAAACTGGACTCACTGGAGACGATGGCAGAGAAGAGGACTGTTGACAAACTAGTGAGCATCCTGGATGATGCCAGTCACCCTCTGCATAGCGTTATCAGTAGCCAGAGGAGCCTGTTCAGTGCTAGACTGCTTCATCCCAAGTGCAGGACTAATAGACTCAAAAACTAATTTGTCCCACACGCCATTAGACTGTACAACTCCTCTCTGGGGCGGGGGGGGGGTACTAGGATGACAGGGGATGCAAAACAATAACAGTGCAATACGTTTTCATAACATGGTCACTACTGCCTACTTTGTCTTGTTATATTCTTATTTTACTGTTATATTTTTATTCCCATTGTTGCTTTTTAGTTTTTATTCTCATTGTAATATTTCTCTTTTTTGATCTCAACTCTGTACACTGCTGCAGGAATTTTAATTTTCCTGAAGGAACTCTCCTGAAGGAATCAATAAAGTACTATATATCTATCACCACTAAGCATGGTGGTGGTAGTATTATGCTTTGGGCCTGTTTTGCTGCCAATGGAACTGCTGCTTTACAGAGAGTAAATGGAACAATGCAAAAGGAGGATCATCTTTTTATTGTCATTTGAAATCGTCCTTGTGTTTTTGTTGCAGGCTGCACGTATGAAAGTCGGGAGCGTGCCAACGGGGAGACGTGGGACGACGTTTCGGACCCCTGTGCTGCGTGTGTGTGTCGCGAGGGGTCCGTAAGCTGCGAGACCAAGCGCTGCCCCCCTGCAGACTGTAAGCACCCGGTGCAGAGAGCCTGCTGCATGTCCTGTGATGGTGAGGACAACTTTCACATGTCACTGACCATCATCTCCGTGCTTCTAAAGAAACACTAATTTCCTGCTTCCTGCAGGCTGCATGTTTCATGGGCGAGAACACGCCGACGGCACAGAGTTTGCCGACGATGAAGACCCCTGTGCCGTGTGTTACTGCTACGGGGGGGAGGTGGTCTGCAGCAGACTGCCCTGCTATGGAGACTGCCGTCATCCTTACAAAGCACCTGGACGCTGCTGTGGGGAATGTGAACGTGTGTTGAACTCCTGTATTCTTCATCTTACCATCACTAATACTCTTTAAGTACGGTATTTCCACTTAAGCCACCAAACTGAGAAAATATGCGTATTTTAAAGTAAGAATGGCATCATGGATGATGCTCAGGATCAGTTAAAAGTATCTGTTTGTTTTTATATGGGGCGGTTTAGCTCGGTTGGTAGAGTGGCCGTGCCAGCAACTTGTGGGTTGCAGGTTCGATTCCCACTTCCGCCATCCTAGTCACTGCTGTTGTGTCCTTGGGCAAGACACTTTACCCACCTGCTTCCAGTGCCACCCACACTGGTTTGAATGTAACATAGATATTGGGTTTCACTATGTAAAAAGCTTTGAGTCACTGGAGAAAAAGCGCTATATAAATATAATTCACTTCACATATGTATTTTTTTTAGCTTTTTTTTTTGAGAGAAAAAAATTGGCATTCGTTCAATAAGAAAGTGAGATTTGGAAACATTTAAAAGTTAAGTTGTGAATAAAACAATAACTTGTCATTTTAGACCAAAGGTGTCAAACTCAAGGCCCCAGGGGCCGAATCTGGCCCGCCACATTATTTTCTGTGGCTCGCAAAAGCCTGGAAAAAATATGCATTAATAAAATGCTTAATCTTTTCCTACTAAATGTATTTTTTTCCCTTTTGACGTTAAAAATCATGTATTACATGCAATTGCATATATTTTAACATTCAATATTATCAAAATCTAAATCAGGGGTCGGGAACCTTTTTGGCTGAGAGAGCCATACAAGCCAAATATTTTAAAAAGTATTTCCATGAGAACCATATAATATTTTTTAAAGACTGAACACAACTAAATGTGTTCATTTTTAGGAAAAAACAACATTTTTAGAGTATAATAAGTCTCTTATTCTTTTTAATAACATTGTTATTCTGAAGCGAACCAACAACACATAAAATACTTCTTACCACTAATGTGACTTCTTTAACAGGTGCGGTAGAAACCAGATGGATGGATTAAAATGCATGAGAATGTTTTATATTTTGAACGTTATTTTTGACACTATGACTACCAGCGGAATTATTCATTACTTATCGTGTTAAGCAATGTCAGCTAAAATTTATCTGAGAGCCAGGTGCAGTCATCAAAAGAGCCACATCTGGCTCTAGAGCCATAGGTTCCCTACCCCTGATCTAAATAGTACATAATGTATTGCAAAAATACTTTTTGTTAAAATAAAGATAAAAACTGTACTTAAATATCTGCTTGACTTATGATTTCAAAACAAATTATCAACCAAATTGTAGACTGCAACATTGACAATAGATTTATGGTAAAATTACAGAGAGTAAATGGTACAATTAAAAAGGAAGATTACCTCCAATTTCTTCAGGACAAGCTAAAATCATCAGCCCAGAGGTTGGAAGTTATTTTTTTGTCCATCTGTGGAGAGGGGCGTGGCCTGCGGGCCTGCCGCGGAGCGGGGTGTGCAAGGACCGGCCTCGAAGACAGCGGCAGGTGAGTAGATGATCCAGCTGGGCCATCTACTCACAACCATATTGCCTTTCTGTAACATTGACAATAGATTTTACGGTTCAATTCCGCCGACTGAGTTTTTTACCGTAAAATCAACTTTGGTACTGTTTTTTTCCATGTACAGTAAGACACTAAAACATCAAAAAACAAAAAAAATTATAATTAAAACAAGATTTTACAGTACAAAGAAACAAACGGAAAGCTATGTTGCTTGAATTTTAACGATAAAAACTGTGGTATTGTTTTTCCATTCTATATGTTGTAAAAAAAACAAAAAACCCCCACTGCCTATGATAAAATTCCTGTGTGCCAGTTTTTAAAGTACAATGAAAATATTTATTTGCAGCTTATATATATAAAAAATATATATTGTTGGTGTACTATATATATAAATGTATAATTATTAATTACTCATTGTTAGAGGCCCTCTGAGGGCAACCATAACTGCGATGTGGCCCTCAATGGAAATGAGTTTGACACCTCTGTTTTAGAAGAACAAAAATTAAAAAAGTAAAGTCGTAATATAATGTGAATTTTTTTTTAAACATTTTTAGATTAAAACGGCAGTTTTTTTAGATGACAGTTATGTTATGAAAAAATAGCCATAATATGATAAGAATAACCCAGTAATTTTTTTTTGTAAAAAGAGCTCATATTATAGAAAAAAAGTAGCACTGTAACAAGAATAAAGTTGTAGTATTATGCAAAGAAATTCTAAAGGTTGAGTAAAAAAAACTTTTTTTTTTATAGAATAAGTAATTCTGATACAAAAATGTGCCGTAATAAGACAATAACACCGTGGTAAATTTTTGAATTAAAAAAAAGCAAATGTATTACACGTAAAAAGGTTTAAAAATGTTATATTAATTATAGTCCTAAGGAAAAAAAATCTGAATTAAGTAATAATATACACTAGAAAATTTCAATAATATGACAAGAATTACGCAGTAATATTTTTTGTAAAAAGAGCTCATATGGAAAAAAGTAGTACTGTAACAAGAATAAAGTTGTAGTATTTTGCAAAACAATTCTAAAGGTTGAGTAAAAAAACTTTTTTTTTCTAGAATTATGTTAAAAAAAAATGTGCCGTAGCTGGACAATAATACTGTGGTAAATTTTTTTTTTTTTTAAAAACAAGCAAAGATATTACACGAAAAAACATTTAAAAATGTTATATTAATTAAAGTCATAAGAAGATTTTTTTCAGAATAAAGTTGTAATATACAAGAAAAAATTACCATAATATGACAAAAAGATCACAGTAATGTTTTTAGTAAAAAGGGATTATATAATAGGAAAAAAGTAGTACTGTAACAAAAATAAAGTTGTAGTATTATGCAAAACAATTCTAAAGGTTGAGAAAAAAAACTTTTTTTTTTTAGACTTCTGTTAAAAAAATGTGCCGTAATAGGACAATAATACTGTGGTAAAATTTTGGAGGAAAAAACAAGCAAAAATATTTCACGAAAAAAATGTTTAAAAATGTTTTATTAATCATAAGAAATTTTTTTCAGAATGAAGTTGTAATAATGTACAAGAAAAAAATTACCATATTATGGAAAGTATAACAGTAATAGTTTTAGTAAAAAAGAGCTTATATTATAGGAAAAAAGTAGTACTGTAACAAGAATAAAGTTGTATTGTGCAAAACAATTCTAAAGGTTGAGTAAAAAAAACATTTTTTTTCTAATTATGTTTAAAATATGTGCCGTAATACAACAATAATACTGTGGTATTTTTGAGACAAAAACAAGCAAAAATATTACACAAACAAACGTTTAAAAATGTCATATTAATTAAAGTCAGGAGACATTTTTTTCAGAAAGAAGTTGCAATAATATACGATAACAAATTACTATGAAATGACAGGAATACCGCATGTTTTAATAATAATGTTTTTTGTAGAATGTTAAAAAAATGTACTGTAATAGGACAATAATAATGTGGTAAAATTTTGCAAAAAAACAACACGCAAACACTACACACACAAAAAAAACGTTTAAAAATGTTATATTAATCATAAGAAATGTTTTTCAGAATGTTATAAGATAGAAGAAAAAATGTCAAAGTTCCACGAATAAAGCCATCATTTTTTTGCGTAAAAATCCGAATTAAGCTGTAATATTCTCAGAAACGTTTTTATACTACGGGATGAAAATGTGTTAATATCACAAGAATAAAGCAGAAATTGTCAGAATGTTGTGGAGGAAAATGACAAGAACTAAGCTATATTTTTTGTAAATGGAGCCATAATGTTACAAGAATAAAGCCACACCATCCTCAGAAAAAAGTCATACTAATACCAACAAATTAGAAAATAAAGTCCTAGTATTTTCAGAAAAAAATGTATAACTAGTTTTGATTGAGACTTTTATTAGTAGATTGCAAAGTACAGTCCATATTCCGTACGATTGACCACTAAATGGTAACACCCCAATAAGTTTTTCAACTTGTTTAAGTCGGGGTCCACGTTAATCAATTCATGGTATGTTGATAGTAATAGTATTCAGAATAACCAAATATTTGTTTTAGTAAAAGTACAAAATAAGTGAAAGTCATACCTTTATATTAAAAAAAGTCATACCTTTTATATTAAAAATGTAAAACTATCAGTACTCGGAATCACCAAATATTTGTTCCAGTAAAAGTACAAAATAAATGAAAGTCATACCTTTATGAAACAGTAAAAAGTAGAACCTGGACCCTTTGAACTGAGGATTCATATTTCAAACCCAAAAAACCGAGCCACTTCCTCCAAATCTAACCGCCATGTTTAGTCTCCTCTCTGACGTTAACTCTGTCTTCTTTTGTCAGGATGCTTTTATAACGGCGACGTCCTCTCTAATGGACAGTCCATTCCAGACCCGAACAAATCTTGCTCTGAATGCACCTGCCAGGTAGCATCAGTGTTGTTCTTTGTTTTTTCTGTCATGGCTCACAACACATGTGTTTCCTTCCAGACTGGCACTGTTCGCTGCGTGAAAAGATCCTGTCCTCCAGCGCTCTGTCCTCACCCTGTTCCCGACACTTGTGGATGTCCAGTCTGTGACGGTGCGTCCTTCCTCACATTGTCTCCTATGTGCTAGGGTTGGATGCTATACCGCTGTTAGTATAGTACCGCCATACGTATGAATCATATTCGGTACTATACCGCCTCTTAAAAATTCCGGTCCTCCTACCGCCTTTCAAAAGTACCAGTCCCGCACCCGTTGTGTGTTCTAATTACTTCGACATGACTTATCTATGTCTCCATGGCGACAAATATAATACAAGTATTTCAAGTAATATCCTTCAAGTATTATCCCTGTAGGACGAGTGATAATTAAGTTAAAGTACCAATGATTGTCACACACACGCTAGGTGAGGTGAGATTTGTCCTCTGCATTTGACTCCTTCCCTTGTTCACTTTAAAATATGTGCCGTAATAGGACAATAATACTGTAGTAAAATTTTGAAGACCAAAAAAAGCAAACATATTACGCGAAAAAAAAAAAAGTTTGAAAATGTTATATTAATAAGATTTTTTTTTTAATGAAGTGGTAATAATATACAAGAAAAAAAATACCATAATATGACAAGAATGACACAATAATATTTTTAGTAAAAAGAGCTCATATTGTAGGAAAAAAGTAGTACTGCAACAAGAATAAAGTTGTATTATGCAAAACAATTCTAAAAGTTGAGTACATTTTTTTAATTTTTTTAGTTATGTTAAGAAAATGTGCCGTATTAGGACAATAATACTGTGGTAAAAAAAAATTGACAAAAAAAAAGCAAAGATATTGCACACAAAAAAAACATGTTAAATGTTACTAATTATAACAATTTTTTTTCAGAATGAAGTTTTAATAATATACAAGAAAAAGATTCCATAATATGACAAAAATAATGCAGTAATATTTTTTAGTAAAAAGAACTCATGTTATAGGAAATAATGTAGTTGTATTATGCAAAACAATTATAAAGGTTGAGTAAAAAAGAATTTTCTTTTTGAATTATGTTTAAAAGATGTGCCGTAAAAGGACAATAATACTGTAGTAAAATTTTTGAGACAAAAACAAGCAAACATATTACGCGAAAAAAAAACGTAAAGTTTTTTCATATTAAAAATAATTTTTTTGGAATGAAGTGGTAATAATATACAAGAAAAAAATACTATAATATGACAAGAATGACACAGTAATATTTTTAGTAAAAAAGAGCTCATATTATAGGAAAAAAGTAGTACTGTAACAAGAATAAAGTTTTATTTTGCGAAACAATTCTAAGGGTTGAGTAAAAAAAAAATGTTAATGTTAAAATGTGCCGTAATAGGACAATAATACTGTGGTAAAATGTTTGAGAAAAAACAAGCAAAATTATTACACAAATAAAACGTTTAAAAATGTTATATTAATCATAAGAATCTTTTTTCAGAATGACGTTGTAATAATTTACAAGAAAAGGTTACCATAATATGACAAGAATAACACAGTTATATTTTTAGTAAAAACAGCTCATATTATAGGAAAAAAGTAGTACTGTTACAAGAATAAAGTTGTAGTATTATGCAAAACAATTCTAAAGGTTGAGTAAAATTTTTAATTTTTTTTTAGATATGTTAATAAAATGTGCCGTGTTAGGACAATAATACTGTGGTAAACATTTCTAGACAAAAAAAAGCAGATATTGCACAAAAAAAACCTTAAATGTTACTAATTATAAGATTTTTTTTTTCCGAATGAAGTTGTAATAATATACAAGAAAAAAATTCCATAATAAGACAAGAACAATGCAGTAATATTTTTTAGTAAAAAGAGCTCATATTATAGGAAATAATGTAGTTGTATTATGCAAAACAATTATAAAGGTTGAGTAAAAAAACGTTGTTTTTTTTTCGAATTATGTTTAAAAGATGTGCCGTAATAGGACAATGATACTGTAGTAAAATATTTGAGACAAAAACAAGCAAACATATTACGCGGGAAAAAAAAACGTTAACATTTTTTATATTAATTACAATTTTTTTTTTAATAAAGTGCTAATAATATTCAAGAAAAAAATACCATAATATGACAGGAATGACGGAGTAATATTTTTAGTAAAAAGAGCTCATATTATAGGAAAAAAGTAGTACGGTAACAAGAATAAAGTTGTATTATGCAAAACAATTCTAAAGGTTGAGTAATTTTTATTTTTTTTATGTTAAGAGAATTTGCCGTAATAGGACAATAATACTGTGGTAAAATTTTTGAGAAAAAAACAAGCAAAATTATTACACAAATAAAACGTTTAAAAATTGTATATTAATCATAAGAATTTTTTTCAGAATTAAGTTGTAATAATATACAAGAAAAAATTACCATAATATGACAAGAATGACACAGTAATATTTTTATTAAAAAGAGCTCATAGGAAAAAAGTAGTACTGTATCAAGAATAAAGTTGTAGTATTATGCAAAACAATTCTAAAAGTTGAGTAAATATTTTACATTTTTTTAGTTATGTTAAGAAAATGTGCCATATTAGGACAATAATACTGTGGTAAAAATTTTTTAGACAAAAACGAGCAAAGATATTACACGACAAAAACATTAAATGTTACTAATTATAAGAATTTTTTTCAGAATGAAGTTTTAATAATACACAAGAAAAAAATTCCATAATATGACAAGAATAATGCAGTAATATTTTTTTGTAAAAAGAGCTCACGTTATAGTAAATAATGTAGTTGTATTATGCAAAACAATTCTGAAGGTTGAGTAAAAAAACTTTTTTTTTTTCGAATTATGTTTGAAATATGTGCCGTAATAGGACAATAATACTGTAATAAAATGTTTGAGACAAAAACAAGCAAACATATCACACAAAAAAATAGTAATAAGAATTTTTTTTTTTAATGAAGTGGTAATAATATACAAGAAAAAAATACCATAATATGACAAGAATGACAGTAATATTTTTACTTTAATGATACTAAGTGCAATAGCGTATGTAGTTGATACTACTATGATTACATTAATATTTTTTATCATCACAAAATCTTTTTTCCTTTTTTTAAATGTATATTATGTTTATAAACTCAGAAAATACATCCTTGGACACATGAGGACTTTGAATATGAGCAATGTATGATCCTGTAGCTACTTGATATCGGATCGATACCCAAATTTGGGGTATCATCCAAAACTAATGTAAAGTATCAAAGAAAAGAAGAATAGGTGATTATTACGTTTTAACAGAAGTGTAGATAGAACATGTTAAAACAGAAAATAAGCAGATATTAACAGTAAATGTACAAGTAGATTAATAATCCATTTTTACAGTTTGTCCCTCATTATGTAGACAAAATAATAGGTGTATAAATGACACAATATGTTACTGCATACGTCAGCAGACTAATTAGGAGTCTTTGTTTATTAACCTACTACTAAAAGACAAGTTGTCTAGTATGTTCAACATTTTATTTAAGGACAAACTTGCAACAATATACATATGTTTAATGTACCCTAAGATTTTTTGTTACAATAAAGCCAATAATGACATGTTTTGTGGTCCACTTTATGTAGAAAAGTACCAAAAAGTATGGAAATACATTTTGGTACCGGTACCGAAATATTGGTATTGGGACAACACTACTTTGAATATATGACCTATATATGCTCATTGTTGTACAATACTTCAAATTTTAGGGTCCCAAAAGTGTGTGGCCTACTTTCTTCACTGATGGTACCAAAATATTGGTATCGGGACAAACTAGCATGTAGTCTATGATGCAACAATAGTAAGCCGTTGGAAGTGGATACACTTTATACAGGTTTAGAGTGCTTGCTGCGGGGTTTGTTCTCCCGGGATGCAAACGGACTATTCCGGAATAGGCGTGAAGGTAGGAACATACTTATTAAACTAGACTACAAAAAAACTAACACTTAGATAGAACCACGGACAAGAAACAAAAACCCGCTAACTGTGGCATGAATGAACAAAACTTACTTGGCGTAGCTTGAAGCGAACAATCGCTTGAAAAAACAAGCGTGAATCTGCGGCATGGAACGAGCATGAAACAATCAGTACAGAGCACGGAAAGAGCAATGTCGCCAGGACGACTAACTGGCAAAACAGGCTTAAATAATAGTCTCTGACTCCCATGCAGTCCTTGAGGGTGCATGGGAGTTTGCCCAACCAGTCTACATGTGCTTTGTGGACTTGGAGAAGGCCTTCAACCGTGTCCCTCGGGAAGTCCTGTGGGGAGTGCTCAGAGAGTATGGGGTATCGGACTGTCTTATTGTGGCGGTCCTCTCCCTGTATGATCAGTGTCAGAGCTTGGTCCGCATTGGCGGCAGTAAGTTGGATCCGTTTCCAGTGAGGGTTGGACTCCGCCAAGGCTGCCCTTTGTCACCCATTCTGTTCATAACTTTTATGGACAGAATTTCTAGGCGCAGTCTGGCGTTGAGGGGATCCGGTTTGGTGGCTGCAGGATTAGGTCTCTGCTTTTTGCAGATGATGTGATCCTGATGGCTTCATCTGGCCAGGATCTTCAGCTCTCACTGATTACGGTGTTGGGGAGGAGACCCTGCCCCAAGTGGACGAGTTCAAGTACCTAGGAGTCTTGTTCACAAGTGAAGGGAAGAGTGGATCGAGAGGTCCACAGGCGGATCGGTGCGGCGTCTTCAGTAATGCGGACGCTGTATTGATCCGAAGGAGCTGAGCTGGAAGGCAAAGTTCTCTATTTACCGGTCGATCTACGATCCCATCCTCACCTATGGTCATTAGCTTTGGGTTATGACCGAAAGGACAAGTTCACGGGTACAAGCGGCCGGTTGGCGGGTCTTTCCCTTAGAGACAGGGTTAGAAGGTCTGTCATCCGGGAGGAGCTCAAAGTAAATCCACTGCTCCTCCACATGGAGAGGAGCCAGATGAGGTGGTTCGGGCATCTGGTCAAGATGTCACCCGAACGCCTCCCTAGGGAGATGTTTAGAGCATGTCCAACCTGTAGGAGGCCACGGGGAAGACCCAGGACACGTTGGGAAGACTATGTCTCCCGGCTGGCCTGGGAACGCCTCGGGATCCCCCGGGAGGAGCTGGACAAAGTGGCTAGGGAGAGGGAAGCCTGGGCATCCCTGCTTAGGCTGCTGCCCCCGCGACCCGACCTCAAAGAAGCAGAAGAAGATGTATGGATGATTAAAGATGGTGCGTGATCCGTAAACATGAGGCAGGTGAAACTAATGGAAACTAAAACAAACAATGGTGCACAAAAACAGGAACTAACAGAGTCCATAACTAACAGAACATAACTAAACAAAACATGGTCTAGACCACAGATCATGACAGGTGGTACCCCAAAGAATCACTCCATTAAATATTCCAACGCAGTCTTGCTGTTCAAACTAATGTTACATTGGCCAAAATATTAAATATACCTGTTAAATAAAACCTCTGCTTTGTTTGTAATGAATATTTAGGCCTACTACGCTACTGTATTTTACTGTTGGTCATTATGGTGGTACGTGGAGAACCAAGTGTTTTTTGGGGTGGAAAACATGTAGAAAATGAAAAGAGCGTTGTATACGTGCAGGTTGTCACTTCCAAGGTGAGAAGTACATTGATGGACAGATCCTCACAGGAGGAGAAGATGGCTGCCAGGAGTGCACGTGTTCAGTGAGTGAACTAAGCTTCCTCTTTACCGCGACGACATGTGCCACATTCTTATTTTTGGCCGCAGAGGGGCGAGGTGGTGTGCGCCCGGCGAAGATGTCCCGCCGTGTCCTGCACTCATCCGGCGCTGGATGGCTGTGCGTGCGGCGTGTGCGACGGCTGCAGATTTGAAGGACGGGACTGTTTTAACGGAGAGCGATTCGCTGACCCCGGGAACGCTTGTCGACTCTGCTCGTGTCTGGTGCGTACACACCGGGCTTTTTCTACCTTTCCCGAGGCACACCACCTGCGGAAAACGTTGAAAAATGAAACTTGTTGGTGTTTTCCTGTGTGCACGCTGCAAAAACAAGAAACCAAAAATACAAAAATGAGGGGTATTTTATTTGAACCCCAAAATGCCTTAAAATAAGTATATTTTCACTAATAACTAGTGTACTTTTCTTGGTAGAAAAAGAGACCTTTTTACTCAATATGTTGAAAAATGTTCTTAAATGAAGTAAATGCTAGTGCCATTATCTTGACATAATGATACACTGCAAAAAGTCAGTGTTCAAAAAAAGGAAAAAAAATATACAAAAATGAGGGGTATTTTATTTGAACTAAGCAAAATGATCTGCCAATAGAACAAGAAAATTTGACTTGTCAAGACTTTCCAAAACAAGTCAAGTTAAAGCTGCAAGCAGCGATGGACGGGACCAACTTTTGCCGGTGTTTCCTGCCTTTACCCATTCAACATATCTCCACCTGCACATTACCTACCTTCCCTGCATCCTGGGGTCACACTGGTGCTTCTTTCTGTCACCCATACACGCTGGTGCTTCCTGCCATCACCCAGACAACATATCTTTACCTGCACATGACCTACCTTCTCTGTATCCTGGTGTCAAACTGGTGTCTCCTTCTTTCACCCAGTCAACGTATCTTTACCCGCACAGTACCTACCTTCTCTGCATTGTGTGGTCACGCTGGTGCTTCCTGCTTTTAAGCGGCTGTCTTGAGACGGCAGCAGCAGCAGCGTAGCAGTTCTTTGAAGGCTCGTAAAATCAAAACCGGAGCAGTTATTAAAACTCTTTTCGCAAATTTTAATCAGAAGGGTTCACTACCTCGCCTGTGCGAGTTTGAAGCTGAGACAACAAAAGTGCTCAGAGGAGACAATGTTTGAAAAAAGGTGACAGGTTTTTACAAAACCTTTGTTTTGAAGGGGTAATTGCCAACTTCCTGTTGATTTTTGCTGAAGGATGTAAATGAATGAAATGTGGGTCTAAGTGAGACCTACATAGAGGGGTTTGTTTCATGTCTCTACAACAGGGGTCACCAACCTTTTTGAAACCAAGAGCTATTACTTGGGTACTGATTAATGCGAAGGACTACCAGTTTGATACACACTTAAATAAATTGCCAGAAATAGCCAATTTGCTCAATTTACCTTTAATAAATAAATCTCTATATATTAAAAAAATGGGTATTTCTGTCTGTCATTCCAGCCATCCATCCATCCATTTTCTACCGCTTATTCCCTTTTGGGGTCGCGGGGGGCGCTGGCGCCTATCTCAGCTACAATCGGGCGGAAGGCATTCCGTCGTACATTTTTTTTCCTTTTACGGAAGTTTTTTTGTAGAGAATAATTTATGAAAAAAACACTTAATTGAACGGTTTAAAAGAGGAGAAAACACGAGAAAAATGAGAATAAAATTTTGAAACATAGTTTATCTTCAATTTCGACTCTTTAAAATTCAAAATTCAACCGAAAAAAATTAATACAAAAACTAGCTAATTTTAATCTTTTTGAAAAAAATAAAAAAAGAATTTATGGAACATCATTAGTAATTTTTCCAGATTAAGATTATTTTTACAATTTTGATGATGTTTTAAATAGGTTAAAATCCAACAAATTGGATTTTAACAAAATATAACAAATTGGCCCAAGCAATATTTCTAACAAAGACAAATCATTATTTCCTCTAGATTTTCCACAACAAAAATTTTTAAAGAAATTCAAAAGACTTTGAAAGAAGATTTAAATTGGATTCGACAGATTTTCTAGATTTGCCAGAATAATTTTTTGAATTTAATCATAATAAGCTTGAAGAAATATTTCACAAATATTCTTTGTCGAAAAAACAGAAGCTAAAATGAAGAATTAAATTAAAATGTATTTATTATTCTTTATAAATAAATGATAAATGGGTTGTACTTCTATAGCGCTTTTCTACCTTCAAGGTACTCAAAGCGCTTTGACACTACTTCCACATTTACCCATTCACACACTGATGGAGGGAGCTGCCATGCAAGGCGCTAACCAGCACCCATCAGGAGCAAGGGTGAAGTGTCTTGCTCAGGACACAATGGACGTGACGAGGTTGGTACTAGGTGGGGATTGAACCAGGGACCATCGGGTTGTGCACGGCCACTCTTCCACTGCGCCACGCCGTCCCTTTACAATAAAAAAAAAAATACTTGAACATTGATTTAAATTGTCAGGAAAGAAGAGGAAGGAATTTAAAAGGTAAAAAAGTATGTGTTTAAAAATCCTAAAATCATTTTTAAGGTTGTATTTTTTCTCTAAAATTGTCTTTCTGAAAGTTATAAGAAGCAAAGTAGAAAAATAAATGCATTTATTTAAACAAGTGAAGACCAAGTCTTTAAAATATTTTCTTGGATTTTCAAATTCTATTTGAGTTTTGTCTCTCTTAGAATTAAAAATGGCAAGCAAAGCGAGACCAGCTCGCTAGTAAATAAATACAATTTAAAAAAATAAAGGCAGCTCACTGGTAAGTGCTGCTATTTGAGCTATTTTTAGAACAGGCTCGCAGGCTACTCATCTGGTCTTTACGGGCGGGCTACCTGGTGCCCGCGGGCACCGCGTTGGTGACCCATGCTCTATGACATTCCTACCGGAAGTTACAAGCAGTTTTGTCTGTGTTTTCTTCCTAGAAGCAGTTTTGTCAATGTTTTATTCCTAGGGGGCAGTAGAGAGCAATTTTGAGTTTTTTTTATTTTTATTTTTTTTATTTGATCGCAATTTTTGCCCGTCCTGATGTGTGTGTCCAGTTTGGTGAGTTTTAAAGCATTTTAAGGCGGTCAAATTACAGCTCAAAGAGGCAAAAATGAAATAGTTTAGGAAATTTTTGTTTTGAAGGGTTTTTTGCCAACTTTTTGTTGATTTTTTCTGAAGGATGTCAGCTTATGAAATCTGAGTCTAAGTCAGACCTACATAGAGGTTTTTGTTTCATGTCTCTACGACATTCCTAACGGAAGTTACAAGCAGTTTTGTCGTTTTTTTCCTAGGGGGCGCTAGAGCGCAATTTTAAGGTTTGGGTTGTTGTTGTTTTCATTAGATGGCAATTTTTGCCAGTCCTGATGTGTGTATAAAATTTGGTGGGTTTTAAAACATGTTAAGAGGGTCAAATTACAGCTGAAAGAGGCGGCGGTATAATAATAATAATAAAACCTTAGAAATACAATAGGGTTCTCTGTCCCAAAGGTACACACGGTCCCTAATTAGCTAACCTCAAAGAACCCAAAATAAGCTTAAAATAAGTATATTCTCACTAATAACAAGTGCACTTTTCTTGGTAGCAAAAAAATAGACCTTTTTTCTGTTGAAAAATATTCTTAAATGAAGTAAATACTAGTGCCATTATCTTGACATAATAATAAATGGTAAAATGGGTTACACTTGTATAGCGCTTTTCTACCGTCAAGGTACTCAAAGCGCTTTGACACTACTTCCACATTCACCCATTCACACACACATTCACACACTGATGGAGGGAGCTGCCATGTAAGGCACTAACCACGACCCATCAGGAGCCAGGGTGAAGTGTCTTGGTCAAGGACACAACGGACGTGACGTGGTTGGTAGAAGGTGGGGATCGAACCAGGAACCCTCATGTTGCTGGCACGGCCACTCTCCCAACTGCGCCACGCCGTCCCCATTTAGGACCAAAACCCTAAAACAAATAAAAGACCCTAACATGAAATCTGCTTAGAGAGAAGAATTTTCTTATCACACAGAAAATAAGCAAATATCCCCCTTATGTGAGATATTTAATCTTACATAGATTTCACTTTTTGCAGTGTAATGCGCTGTATTTTTTGGTGGCTTTTCCTGTTTTGTTGGTGTTTTCCTGTAGCAGTTTCATGTCTTCCTTCAAGCGCTATTTCTCGCACCTGCTTTGTGTTAGCAAGTAATACTATTTGCGTTGTTGCTAGCCTTTGTGTGGACATTGTTGATTGTCATGTAATGTACAGATGTACTTTGTGGACGCCGTAAGGTTTTGCTGTTTCTGTTTACTTTGTAGCCAGTTCAGCTTTACTTTCGTTTTGCATAGCCATTGCCTTTCCCTTTCCCTTTCCCTTTCCCTTTTGTCCAATTGTGGTTTAAGCATTACATACCTTTTTTTACCTGCACCCTGCCTCCCACTGTGGTCTGTATATCGCGATCACAACAAACCATCATCCCGACACGTTCGGACATTTACAAAGCAATTAACTACACTGCAAAAACTGAAATCTAAGTAAGATGAAATATCTTAAATAAGGGTTATATTTGCTTATTTTCTGTCTGATAAGATAATTCTTCTCACTAAGCAGACTTTATGTGAGAGTGTTTTACTTGTTTTAAGGGTTTTGGTTCTTAAAGATATTACAGCTTGTTGCTGAGATGTGATGACATTGAGTAAAACATTCTTTAAACTAGAATATCAAGTGTTGCAAAGCTGTGTCATCAACACTCCCAAGTATAAAACTACTTTTTTAAAGTAATTATTTCTTCCTTCAAGCATGATTTTAAATAATCATGACGCCGAGCGCATATCATTATGTCAAGATAATGGCACTAGCATTTACTTCATTTAAGAATATTTTTCAACATATTGAGCAAAAAGGTCTCATTTTTTTCCTACCAAGAAAAGTGCACTTGTTACTAGTGAGAATATACTTATTTTAAGCTATTTTTGGGTTCATTGAGGTTAGCTAATTTTACTTTGTTTTGGAAAGTCTTGACAAGCCAAATTTTCTTGTTCTACTGGCAGATCATCTTGCTTAGTTCTGTTATGGTCTACAAGGGGGAGATGACGGCAGACACCAGAGGGTGGTAATGTTCAATAATGTATATATATATATATATATATATATATATATATATATATATATATATATATATATATATATATATATATATATATATATATATATATATATAATAAAACAATACTAACTAATAAATTAAGGAAATGGAGTGTGACATAATACAAAAGTGTGTATAGTGTAAGACTATGTGTGTGGTTAGCTGAAGTGTGTGTCACCAAGTGTGTTGAACGAGATACGAGGAAGTCCAGTGGAGAGAGAAGGTTTAAGGTCTGAGTCCAAAGCCAGGGAAGTCAAGGATCGAGGGAAGCAGACAGAGTCCAGAGGGGGATTCGGGAAAATGTGAGATGCACAGCTAACTTTCCAGGCGACGGAGGGTACTGCGGGGCGACACAAGAAAACACACTGAGAACACGGAGGGGCAAAACACAGAGAGAGCAGGATTGCATCAAGCAGGATGATCGCTTACTGTACACCAACTGAAGACTATACTCCGGCCCAGCATGGCAGGTTGTGCGAGCTTATGAAGGCAGCCCGTTCATCCCAGGCAGGTGCGCTGATTACACATTTCCTGCAGCCGTGAGGAGGTGCGCCCGCAGCGGAGAGGAAACGCCCGTATATTTTTGGGACCGATTAGGTAAAGTTGCATATTTTCCCACGGCACACCAGACAATAACTGCGGCACAGTGGCGGTCACCCGAAGCGAGTATGACGATCCTCCTGGTGGGGGTGTATCCCTTTATGGAGGATACCTGTGCATGACTTAGTTTAACGTGGGGAGACTGGTGCACAGACAGTCACCACACCATCCTTGACAAAAAATCGGGTCTAGGTCCAGTGGCATGAAGTCCAAGATGACTGGGGACCCTTTTCTGCTGCAGCCTTCCCCCACCTCCCAGCCTTTGTGGTAGTTCTTATATCTACCGTCTTCTGCTGTTGAGGTCTTCACCGTATCCCTGGCTAAGGGTCAGTCAGGTACTAGGCTTTTGGCAAGGGCCACCTGGGGTAACAGTAGTAAAGGGGTTAACCTCCTAGTGCCCCAAGACCCCATAGAGGAGCCTCCACTGCCGGATGCACTTTAACGTCAGGCCCAGGACACGGGTCCAGTCTTGTTCTAAAATGACATTTGTCTCCGTGCAGAATGGCGGCGTGGTGTGTGCGCATGTGTCGTGTCCAAGCGTCACCTGTTTGCATCCGGAGACCCCGCCAGGTGAGTGCTGCCCCGTCTGCTCCGGGATTTGTCGCCATCAGGGGAAGGAATACCGGTCAGGATCATCCTTCCCTTCACCCTCCGACCCCTGCTCCTCCTGCTCCTGCCTGGTCAGTCATCTTGTTGGAACCTTTTACACCTCACATATTATGTCAGGATTGATCAGTTTTCTCTATTCCCTTTAGAATGAAGTGGTGAGCTGTCAGAGGAGACCATGTCCAGTCCGGTGTTCCCACCCCGTCCCGTCAGACGCCTGCTGCCCCGCCTGTGACGCCTGTCTGTATGAGGGTGTGGTCCGCTTCCTCGGCCACACTTTCTCCCCCTCCTCCAAACCTTGCCAGCGCTGCACATGTGTGAGAGGCACGGTCACCTGCGTGCCCCTGGTGTGCCCGCCCACGCCCTGCAGCCGAGCCGTCACCAAGCCAGGCCAGTGCTGCCCTGAGTGCACAGGTACTACTCTCCATCTTGTAATGTACACCGTTGGAACTTTCAACATTATTTTCTTACATGATTATTGCAGTACAAGATCGGCTCATTTCAATAATTTAGAATCAATGGACAGAGGATGTGTGCGTTTGTTGTAATGCAGCCTAGGGCGGGGCCATGTGGCCTTTTTTTAGTATCTCGATTGGACTCCGCCAAGGCTGCCCTTTGTCACCCATTCTGTTCATAACTTTTATGGACAGAATTTCTAGGCGCAGTCAGAGCGTTGAGGGGATCCGGTTTGGTGGCTGTAGGATTAGGTCTCTGCTTTCTGCAGATGATGTGGTCCTAATGGCTTCATCTGGCCAAGATCTTCAGCTCTCACTGGAGCGACCGGGATGAGAATCAGCACATCCAAGTCCATGGTTCTCTCCCGGAAAAGGGTGGAGTGCCATCTCCGGGTTGGGGAAGAGACCCTGCCCCAAGTGGAGGAGTTCAAGTACCTCACGAGTGAGGGAAGAGTGGATGGTGAGATCAAGAGGCGCATCGGTGTGGCGTCTTCAGTAATGCGGACGCTGTATAGATCCATTGTGGTGAAGAAGGAGCTGAGCCGGAAGGCAAAGCTCTCAATTTACCGGTCGATCTACGATCCCATCCTCACTTATGGTCATGAGCTTTGGGTTGTGACCGAAAGGACAAGATCACGGGTACAGGAGGCTCGGATGGCGGGGGTCTCCCTTAGAGATAGGGTGAGAAGCTCTGCCATCCGGGAGGAACTCAAAGTAAAGCCGCTGCTCCTCCACATTGAGAGAAGCCAGATGAGGTGGTTCGGGCATCTGGTCAGGATGCCACCCAAATGCCTCCCTTTTGATAAACACTTGATGCATATAATCACAGCAGTATGATGATTGTATGTGTCTACATTAAAACATTCTTCTTCATATTGCATTAATATATGCTACTTTTAAACTTTCATGCAGAGAGGGAAATCACAAGTCAATTGAGCTAAACTGTATTTATTAAACAGTTATTAAGTAGTGGCACAAACATTCATGTCATTTCCAAAACAGAACGCCACTACAATAGTTAAAAATAAATAAAGTGCACTTTTGTGCATGATGTCACAAAAGATATTTCAATAACTGTCAAATAAAAATGAGCTGCGTAATAGGACATCAAATAGTGTATGTCCTTCGCTATGTGGTAGGTTCCTGCGGACATCTCCTTCTATTGTTGACTATTTTTTTCATGTGGTGTTGATCTGGAAATGGTTGCTTGGGCATTTTGTTGGTGTGGCACTGAACGGAGATGTTGACATGCGGAGTTTCAAGTACCCCTCATCCTCGAGCGGGTGACTATTCAAATAATGCTACATATTAGCAGTAATTCTAATGTTATGTGTCTCGCCGTCAGCACATGCCCCGCCCCTATCCGATGGTTCTTGTCCTCAGCACCATCGACAGTGGCGGTGACCTTTGCTCCTGCAAGCCCGCTGGCCACACCTCCCTCCACAAACTTAATATATGCAGTACCAGAGAAATATAAATAACACAAAAATAGCTACCAAAACCTTAAGGACCAACACTAAAGTGCAGTAGCACAGTAAGCCGAGGTATTCATCAATCACCACCACAATCACCACCACCAAAATGCAGTAGTGCAGTAGGCCCAAGTATTCATCAAACAACAAATAATAAACTTAATAGAAGCAGGACTACCAAAATATGAATAGCAAAAAATGGTTACCACAATACTATTTTATGATTATTAGTTTTTAATTATATTATATTAAATAGAATTAAAAAATATATATTTTCAGTCCAATATTAAGATTGTTGCGTATTTTTGTTCCTCTCTAATCAAGCCAAACTTCTTGCACAGTGATGGACTATTTTACATTTGGAGTACAATTAGCTATGGTCAAAATAATCTGTTACAGTATCCAACTGTAGCTGTCAAATAATGTTATTAACGGCATATTACATGAATTAGGACTGTTATTAATGGGCAGCACGGTGGATAGGGGTTAGTATGTGTGCCTCACTGGGTTCAGTTGTGGGCTCGGGATCTTTGTGTGGAGTTTGCATGTTCTCCCCGTGACTGTGTGGGTTCCCTCCGGGTACTCCGGCTTCCTCCCACCTCCAAAGACATGCACCTGGGGATAGGTTGATTGGCAACACTAAATGGTCCCTAGTAGGGCTGGGCATTATATCGATATACTGGATGTATCGTGGGTTTGTCTCTGTGCGATATAGAAAATAACTATATGGCGCATGGGTGTCAAACTCTGGCCTGCGGGCCAAATTTGGCCCACCGTGTAATTTCATTTGGCCCTTGAGGCAATATCAAATTAACATTAGAGCTGGCCCGCCAGGATTAACAACGCATTCACCGCTTATACTCATACTTGCCAACCCTCCTGATTTTCCCGGGAGACTCCCAAAGTTCAGTGCCCCTCCCGAAAATCTCCCGGGGCAACCATTTTCCAGAATTTCTCCCCGAACAACAATATTGGGGTCGTGCCTTAAAGGCACTGCCTTTAGCGTTCTCCACAACCTGTCGTTACGTCCGCTTTTCCTCTATACATACAGCGTTCCGGCCAAGTCACATAATATATGCGGTTTGTACACACACACACACACACACACACACACACACACACAAGTGAATGCAGGGCATATTTGATCAACAGCCGTACAGGTCACACTGAGGGTGGCCGTATAAACAACTTTAACACTGTTACAAATATGCGCCACACTGTGAAGCCACACCAAACAAGAATGACAAACACAATTTGGGAGAACAACCGCACCGAAACACGACATGAACACAACAGAACAAATACCCAGAACCCCTTGCAGCACTAACTCTTCCGGGACGCTACAATATCCACCCCCGCTACCACCAAACCCCGCCACCCCCCAACCCGGACCACCTCATTATTTTATTTTCAAATTTATTAGCTAGTGAAAGAAGTTAATTTTGATATTTACATTAGAAGACAGCAAATAGAAAAGAGGCATTACATTTTTTATTTAAATTTTATTTCTGTGATGTTTTTCCGTTTGTTTTTTGAAAGTTGATTTTGCACTATTAGGTTATATAAGCGTTGTTAAAGCAAATCAGTGTAACAAACTGAGCAATAATTAACGTTTTATTAATTCACTTTCTCTTGCTACTTCAAGGCTTGAATGTTTGATTCATTCCTTATTTATATTTTACTTTCAAATTTATTATTGGCCTGTGGAAAAAGTTTATTTTGATATTTACCTCATAAGGCTGCAAATAGAGAAGAGGCATTCCATTTTTATTTTTTTTTATTTGATATGCCATTGATATTTTTTAAATATTGTTATTATTATTTGAAACTCAATTCTGCTTGTCACTATAAAGTTATACAAGCCTTGCTTGTTCAATATTCAATGCAAAACTTGTTTGGGTCCCTATTAAAAGGTTCATTTGTTCAATCTTGGCACCTGGCTTTGTTCATTTTAAAATGTTGGCCCACTCTGTATTTGAGTTTGACACCCCTGATAAGGTGATATTGGAGTATACGTTTTCACGCAGTTGCTTTTAGCTGTGGGAATTACACTACAGGCTTTTCCCACTCCTTCTTGTCTCTCCTTCTCACAGAGACGTAAAACAAGCGCACCTACTGTCACATACTGTCGCGCGTGCAACGTCATACGCCCTCGCGGAGCAGAGAGGTAGAGACATGGGTAACATTAGCTGTGATGCTAACGGTGCGTTGCGAGTGGTAATACGAGAGAGAGAAGGTGCCAATCTGGTAACAAATGAAGGAAGAATAATTAATTCCCATGAAAAACAGCACAAGATCCATCTTATGGCGGTGGTTTGGCTTCAAGCGGGAGTATGTTCAACATTTATGCGGCAAAAGCATTGCTACAAAAAGTAGCAGCACTGCTAATGTAGCATCATTTGAAAAGTCGCCCGCTTTTCAAATGAGGAGTGCTTGAAACTCCGCATGTCAACATCTCTGACCAGGGCCACACCAGGGGCGTCGCCAGACATATTTCACTGGGGCACGTGCCCCACTGTTGATCTTCAGTGCCCCAGTAAAAATTTCACCAAAAAAAACGCTTCAGAGTTTTAAGTCTACATAACATAGACAACAGCGCACATACTACTTAGTATGGTAATTGATTGCTACTGTATTCACTCCACGAAACAGTGAGCACATGGCTACTTAATATGGTAATTTATTCACGTGTGGATCGAGACTTCGGTTGAGAGAGAGGGAGGGGGGGGGGGTTCGAATCACTGCGTGAGGCAGGTAACGTTAGCCAACAACAATTTGTTAATTACATTTTGATTTTGATTTTGATTTGACTCAAACTGTAACTCCTAGATGGATTTAAAAAAGTTATTCGCGCGCAGCAGGGAAGAAGAAGCGAGGAAAGAGAGATGTAAGTGAAGACCTAGCTAGTTAGGCAACATCATTGTCTTAAGTTGATGCTAAGTTAGCTAACGTTATTCCTTGTATCAAGACAAACATATTCATTTGCTGTACGAGCTGTCGGGGGAATTTCCAATGAACATGAAACATAATGTTGGTTGTTGTCTGCTGGTTCTGCATCAATGATGATTTGGAGTAAGCATGTGTGAGTTGAGTGCTTCTCAAATGGTTTATCTTCAGGAAGAAAAACATTTTTCCATATCATCAAGTCGTGAGCCAAATTTTTAAATCATTCAAGTTTATTTCACAGAAAAATAGCACAGTAGACTTGTCTTGTTAATCGGTGTGACTTTGACTAAAATAATCTTGTTTTGTCACCAGAAAAATGGCTACAGCTAAAGCATCTGGTTTTGTTTCCAGAAAAAATAGTAACATTTCTATATTTGTTTTCAGAAAGATGGCTGAAAATATCGGGTTTTGTTGCCCCATTTAGATTTAAAAAAAATATATTTCCATGTCTGTCCTGAGTCCTCCTCCAACTTGTTAGTCGGTTTGCCTTTTGCTAAAATACTCACTAATAGTCACTAGGAAAATGGCTAAAAATATCTGGTTTTGTTGCCACAATTAGATTTTTTTCTCCCTAAACTTTTTTTTTTTTTCATGCACACATCTGACTGCAACTCACTGAAAATGACACACAATCCACTTTTATGTCACGACACAGCAGTTGGGAACCACTGGACAACTGTATAACAGTTACTGTAATATTTCCATGTCCGTCCAGAGTGATTGACCACTTTGCAAAAATGAAAAGGAGACGTTACAGTTTACTTCTCAGAAAATGATTCCCTGAACAGACACACAACAGTTGTTCATTTATTCTACTACTGTGGCTTTATTGTTTTGTGTATATTTTCTAGTTTTGTGTATCTGAAATAGGATTAGCCACATTGCCATTAATGGAAATTAAATAATATAAAAGAACCCAGAGATGTAGGGGTGCTTTTTGTTTTACTTTTGTAGATGTTAAATTTGCAGATGATTACTGCAATAAATTTTTGCTTTTACCAGTAGCAGTTTAGAAGTCTGGAGTAAAAAGGTGCACAAGTAGGTCAAATGCATTAGTTAATTTCAGGTGGTTAATAAAATATCCATACAAAATAATCTGATATGATTTCATAGTTTAAAGCACTATTTATGTATTTTTTATGATAAATAAGTGCTAAAAATGTTTTTGCTTGCGTGCTTTGCATGCTCACATGAAGTATTTGTGCCCCAGGTGTGCCCCAGTACAGTATTAGGTCTAGTGAGCCACACCAACAAAATGCTGATGCAACCATTTCCACATTAACACCGTATGAAGAAAAAAAATCAACAACAGGCGAAAATAATGTCCGCAGTAACCTACCACATCGCGAAGGACATACACTATTTGATTTCCTATTACGCAGCTCATTTTTGACAGTTATTGAAATATCTTGTGTGACATCATGCACAAAAGTGCACTTTATTTGTTTTGAACTATTGTCGTGGCATTCTGTACAAAAAGTGCACTTTAATTTAGTGTTGTTTTGATATGTCATCTTAGTGACATCATGCACAAAAGTGCACTCATGGCTTGTTTTAAAATGTCTCTGACAATCTTGCACTTTCTGTTCTGGAAATGACATGAATGTTTGTGCCATTGCTTAATAAGTGTTTCATAAATACACTTTTAGTGTATGTCTGCATGAAAGTTTAAAAGTAGCATATATTAATGCAGTATGAAGAAGAATGTTTTAATGTAGACACATAGAATCATCATACAGCTGTGATTATATGCATCAAGTGTTCATTCAAGGCAAATGCATAATATAGAGATATATATGGTGTATGGCAGGGGTCACCAACGTGGTGCCCGTGGGCACCAGGTAGCCTGTAAGGACCAGATGAGTAGCCCGCTGGCCTGTTCTAAAAATAGCTCAAATAGCAGCACTTACCAGTGAGCTGTCTCTATTTTTTAAATTTTATTTATTTACTAGCAAGCTGGTTTCGCTTTGCTCGACATTTTTAATTCTAAGAGAGACAAAACTCAAATAGAATTTGAAAATCCAAGAAAATATTGTAAAGACTTGGTCTTCACTTGTTTAAATGAATTCATTTATTTTTTTACTGTGCTTCTTATAACTTTCAGAAAGACAATTTTAGAGAAGAAATACAACCTTAAAAATTATTTTTGAATTTTTAAACACATATACCTTTTTACCTTTTAAATTCCTTCCTCTTCTTTCCTGACAATTGAAATCAATGTTCAAGTATATATTTTTTTTATTGTAAAGAATCATAAATACATTTTTATTTAATTTTTCATTTTAGCTTCTTTTTTTTCGACGAAAAATATTTGTGAAATATTTATTCAAACTTATTATGATTAAAATTCCAAAAAAATATTCTGGCAAATCTAGAACATCTGTAGAATCAAATTTAAATATTTTTTCAAAGTGGATTTTAACCTATTTAAAACATGTGATCGAAATTCCAAAATTAATCTTAATCAGGAAAAATTACTAATGATGTTCCATAAATTCTTTTTTTAATTTTTTCAAAAAGATTCGAATTAGCTAGTTTTTCTCTTCATTTTTTTTCGGTTGAATTTTGAATTTTAAAGAGTCAAAATTGAAAATAAACTATGTTTCAAAATTTTATTTTAATTTTTTTCGTGTTTGCTCCTTGTCATGCCTGTTAAGCAAGATTTATGTTTTGTCATGATTTGTTTTGTTTTTGGACTCTTGTTTCACGTTTTGCATTTCCTGGTTTTGTTTGTTTTCATGCCAACCCATTGATTTTCACCTTGCCATCCTAGTCACGCCCCGTCCCTCAGCTCTCACACCTGTTTCTCATTACCACCGCTACTACTTAAGTAATTTGCTTTCTGTTCATCGTTCTGGGAACTTTGCTTGCCTGCTTGCCTTCATGCGCACACCTTACCCTTGCTGCACCTTCTTCATGCCCTTGTCCATAGTTCCATGTCAAGTAAGTTGTTGTATATAGTCATAGTTAAATGCTTTTGTGCTAAGTCTTTTTGTTTATGTCCATAGTTCATTCATGCCATCGTGCAAGTGTTTTTGTTTTCCTGTTTGTATTTTGTAGTCTAGTAATATACCTCCTTGTGAGCGCCCTTAGTTTGTTTATTTTTTATTATAGTGTTTAAATAAATAAATATGTACTTACACTCTCGTCTGGCTCGTGCCAATCATCCTTTGCGTGGAAGAAGCAAAACCAGTCCATGTCCAGGTGTGACACTCCTCTTTTAAACCGTTCAATTAAGTGTTTTTTTCATCATTTATTCTCTACAAAAAAACCTTCTGAAAAGGAAAAAAAAATGTACAACGGAATGACAGACAGAAATACCCATTTTTTTTATATATACAGATTTATTTATTGAAGGTAAATTGAGCAAATTGGCTATTTCTGGCAATTTATTTAAGTGTGTATCAAACTGGTAGCCCTTCGCATTAATCAGTACCCAAGAAGTAGCTCTTGCTTTCAAAAAGGTTGGTGACCCCTGGTGTATCGTAACATGGCCTAAAAATATCAAAATATAAAAAAATGGCCATATTGCCCAGCCCTAGTGTGTGAGTGTGAATGTTTGTCTATCCGTGTTGGCCATGTGATGAGGTGGCGACTTGTCCAGGGTGTACACCGCCTTCTGCCCGAATGCAGCTGAGAGAGGCTCCAGCGACCCCGATTGGGACAAGCGGTAGAAAATGGATGGATGGATGGAGGACTGTTAATAGTTAGAAACACTTAGTTTTTTGTCCATAGCTTGAAAAATTTAAAATTGAAAATAAACTGTTTCAAAATGTTATTTTAATTTTTTTCTAGTTTTCTCCTCTTTCAAACCGTTCAATTAAGTGTTTTTTTTCATCATTTATTCCCTACAAAAAACCTTCCGAAAATGAAAAAAAAAATGTACGACGGAATGACAGACGGAAATACCCATTTTTTTTATATATACAGATTTATTTAATGAAGGTAAATTGAGCAAATTGGCTATTTCTGGCAATTTATTTATTTGTGTGTCAAACTGGTAGCCCTTCGCATTAATCAGTACCCAAGAAGTAGCTCTTGGTTTCAAAAAGGTTGGTGACCCCTGGTGTATCGTAACATGGCCCAAAAATATCAAAATATAAAAAAATGGCCATTTTGCCCAGCCCTCGTGTGTGTGTGAATCTTTGTCTATCTGTGTTGGCCCTGTGATGAGGTGGCGACTTGTCCAGGGTTTACACCGCCTTCTGCCCGAATACAGCTGAGATAGGCTCCAGCGACACCGATTGGGACAAGCGGTAGTAAATGGTTGGATGGAGGACTGTTAATAGTTAGAAACACTTGAGTTTTTTGTCCATAGCTTGAAAAATTGAAAATTGAAAATTGAAAATAAACTGTTTCAAAATGTTATTTAATTTTTTTTCGTGTTTTCTCCTCTTTTAAACCATTCAATTAAGTGTTTTTTTCATCATTTATTCTCTACAAAAAAATCTTCCGAAAAGGAAAAAAAAATGTACGACGGAATGACAGACAGAAATACACATTTTTTTATATTTACAGATTTATTTAATGAAGGTAAATTTAGCAAATTGGCTATTTCTGGCAATTTATTTGTGTGTATCAAACTGGTAGCCCTTCGCATTAATCAGTACCTAAGAAGTAGCTTTTGCTTTCAAAAAGGTTGGTGACCCCTGGTGTATCGTAACATGGCCTAAAAATATCAAAATATAAAAAAATGGCCATATCGCCCAGCCCTAGTGTCCCTAGTGTGAATGTTGTCTGTCTATCTGTGTTGGCCCTGTGATGAGGTGGCGACTTGTCCAGAGTGTACACCGCCTTCTGCCCGAATGCAGCTGAGATAGGCTCCTGCGACCCCGAATGGGACAAGCGGTAGAAAATGGATGGATGGAGGACTGTTAATAGTTAGAAACACTGAGTTTTTTGTCCATAGCTTGAAAAATTGAAAATTGAAAATAAACTGTTTCAAAATGTTATTTAAATTTTTTTCGTGTTTTCTCCTCTTTTAAACCGTTCAATTAAGTGTTTTTTTCATCATTTATTCTCTACAAAAAACCTTCCGAAAATGAAAAAAAAAATGTACGACGGAATGACGGACAGAAATACCCATTTTTTAAATATATATACAGATTTATTTATTGAAGGTAAATTGAGCAATTTGGCTATTTCTGGAAATGTATTTAAGTGTGTATCAAACTGGTAGCCCTTCGCATTAATCAGTACACAAGAAGGAGCTCTTGCTTTCAAAAAGGTTGGTGACCCCCATGGCCTAAAAATATCAAAATATAAAAAAAATGGCCATATCGCCCAGGCCTAGTGTGTGAGTGTGAATGTTGTCTGTCTATCTGTGTTGGCCCTGTGATAAGGTGGCGACTTGTCCAGAGTGTACACCGCCTTCTGCCCGAATGCAGCTGAGATAGGCTCCAGCGACCCCGATTGGGACAAGCGGTAGAAAATGGATGGATGGAGGACTGTTAATAGTTAGAAACACTGAGTTTTTTGTCCATAGCTTGCATGTTGGATGGACAAGAGTACAATGACGGGGAGGTGTGGACCCTGGGTTCAAACCACTGCTCCACATGCACCTGTCAGGTAGGAATTATTGTCTTTGTTTCCTGTTCACTTTTATTTCAAACACCAAGAAGCGTGTTGAACGTTGCAGGCTGGCGAGGTGCAGTGCACGTCCCCCCAGTGTCCCGAGCTGACCTGCGTGAATCACGTGACCGATCCAGGAGCGTGCTGCCCTCGATGTCGAGGTAAGCGCCAACACAGTCACAAGCACAGGAGTCAACAAGTCCACCTGCACAAACACACGTGTCGCCGGCAGGCTGCATGTTCGACAGAGAGGAGCGTAGAGAAGGCAGCAGCTGGTTCGCCGACTCGTCTCACTGCAGGAGCTGCATGTGCGTGGACGGCGTAACCACCTGCTCCCAAATACGCTGCCTGTCTCCGTGCACCAACTTCATCTACGTGCCCGGAGAGTGCTGTCCTGTGTGTGCAGGTAGGCTACTTTAAAACCCTCCTAACGTTGATAATGTTGTTACTCAGCCAGCGATTGTGCATTGCAAAAAGTCAGTGTTCAAAAACAAGAAAAAAACATTTTTATTTGAACTAAGCAAAATGATCTGCCAATAGAACAAGAACATTTTGCTTGTCAAGACTGCAAAACAAGTCAAATTAAAGCTGCAAGCAGCGTTGGTTGGGTCAGCTTTGGCTGCTGCCCCCGCCACTCAAGCCCTGGTCTTAGTCAGACCTACATAGAGGTTTTTATTTCATGTCTCTGCGACATTCCTAACAGAAGTTACAAGCCGTTTTGTCTGTGTTTCTTCATAGGGGGCGCTAGAGCGCAATTTTGATTTTCGGGGTTTGGTTTTTTATTAGATGGCAATTTTCAACAGTCCCGATGTGTGTGTCAAATTTGGTGAGTTTTAAAGCATGTTAAGGGGGTCAAATTACAGATCGGCGTTTCTGGATGTTGTTGATAAATGGCTTTCGCTTTGCATAGTAGAGCTTTAACTTGCACTTTGAAGCATTTTAAGGGGGTCTAATTATAGCTCAAAGAGGCTAAAATGACATTTTTTGCAGCATGTTATGGGGGTCAAATTACAGCCCATAGGTGCGGAATAATAATAATAATAAAGAAAGAAACAAAGAATAAAACGCACGAAATTCAATAGATCCTTTGGCCCATTGCCAAAGGACTCCTTTAGGAGTCCTTTGGCAATGGACCTGGCGGACCCTAATTAGCTAACCTCAATGAACCCAAAAATAGCTTAAAATAAGTATATTCTCAATAATAACAAGTGCACTTTTCTTGGTAGAAAAAAAAAAGTGACCTTTTTGCTCAATATGTTGAAAATTTTTCTTAAATGAAGTAAATGCTAGTGCCATTATTTTGACATAATATGTGCTCGGCATTGCATTTCTTGAAACCAGCAAACTTATACTAAAAACGAATTTATTGTTCTTAATGGAAGGCAACAGCTTGTAACT
>NC_084622.1:12032988-12045488 GCF_033978795.1 Nerophis ophidion
TTTATACCCAATCATGGAACCCACCTGTTCCCAATTAGCCTGCACACCAGTGGGATGTTCCAAAATAAGTGTTTGATGAGCATTCCTCAACTTTATCAGTATTTATTGCCACCTTTCCCATCTTCTTTGTCACGTGTTACTAGCATCAAATTATAAAGTTAATTATTATTTGAACATCAAATATGTTGTCTTTGTAGCATATTCAACTGAATATGGGTTGAAAATTATTTGCAAATCATTGTATTTCGTTTATATTTACATCTAACACAGTTTCCCAACTCATATGCAAACGGGGTTTGTACATAATTTTTTTAATGCCTCCACAACCTGTAGAAAGGGTGGTCCCCACAAGTCATGAACAAAAACTTGGTCCCCATTCCAAGTGATAACTAGTGTGTGTGTGTGTGTGTGTGTGTGTGTGTGTGTGTGTGTGTGTGTGTGTGTGTGTGTGTGTGTGTGTGTGTGTGTGTGTGTGTGTGTGTGTCCAGAGCCTCTCAGTAACTGCACCGCCATGCTGATAGGCAACGAGGTGCTGGCCACAGATGACCCTTGTTTCACCTGCCAGTGCAAGGTATTTATGCAACAAAAGGTCTATTATACCATACATGAATGTTTTATGTTCAATTCCAAAACACATGCAGAAATTCCTATCAAAATGTCGTCAAACAATAAGGTGTTGTTTAGGATCTAACATGGACGTGCCTTCATCGAGCCTGCCACCCGCTGACTTGCCCCCCCAGTGAACAGTTCACCCCTCCAGACTCGTGCTGTCCTGTGTGTAAAGGTGACGTTATTGTTTCATGACTCCTCATCGCTCTCACCTTCTCCCATAACCAGTCACGGTTAGGGCTGCAAAGGGGTGGAAAGTTTCCAGTAAAGTTCCGAAAACTTTCCGGAAATTTGCCACGGGAAGTTAAAGGCCTACTGAAACCCACTACTAGCGACCACGCAGTCTGATAGTTTATATATCAATGATGAAATATTAACACTGCAACACATGCCAATACGGGCGGTTTAGTTTACTAAATTGCAATTTTAAATTTCGCGCGAAGTATCCTGTTGAAAATGACGCGGAATGATGACACTTATGATGACGCGTGCGCGTGACGTCACCGGTGGTAGCGGACATGTTCTTCCAGCCCGATCCAAGCTATAAGTAGTCTGCTTTAATCACATAATTACACAGTATTCTGGACATGTGTTGCTGAATCTTTTGCAATGTGTTCAATTAATAATGGAGAAGTCAAAGAAGAAAGGTGTAGGTGGGAAGCGGTGTATTGCAGCTGCCTTTAGCAACACAAACACAGCCGGTGTTTCCTTGTTTACATTCCCGAAGGTGAAGCTTTACTATGGAACAGAGCGGTCGAGCGAACATGGTTCCCGACCACACGTCAACCGGCAGGTTTCGGTGAGAAAATTATGCTAATAAATCGGCTCTTACCGTAGACATGAGCGGAGCTTGCGGACTATTACCCCCTTCCACCGGAGACACTGGCGGTCACCACACCCGTGGCGACACCCCTCCGACTTTCAGGTATCATATAATCTCACTAAAACACTAGTAACACAATAAGCAGATAAGGGATTTTCCAGAATTATCCTAGTAAATGTGTCTAATAACATCTGAATCGCTCCCACTGCCCTCGCCTTTTTTTTTTTTTTTTTTTTTGATAATCCTTCACTCTCACTATCCTCTTCCACAAATCTTTCATCCTCGCTCAGATTAATGGGAAAATCGTTGCTTTCTCGGTCCGAATCGCTCTCGCTGCTGCTGGCTATGATTCAGATGTGAGGAGCTCCACAACCCATGACGTCACGCGGACATCATCTGCTACTTAAGGTACAGGCAAGGCTTTTTTACGAGCAACCAAAAGTTGCGAACTTTATTGTGAGTTCTGGCAATATCGCAAAATGATCAAGTATGACACAGAATGGACCTGCTATCCGCGTTTTTAAATAAGAAAATCTCATTTCAGTAGGCCTTTAAGCTTGGGAAGTTTGGAAATATTGACCATTTTTTGATTGTTCAAAGTTGGGAATGAATGGGAATTCCAATAATGATATATTATTGGATACTTGTCTTTATGCTGCTGAATCTTTGTGGCATTTTTGACGTAGCTCTTTGCACAATATTTACAAATGTACACCGCCTTTCTGCCTACATTGACTAGGCTAAAATGTCTCTACACATCAGATGGTGTACGTGGCATTATTCTGTTTGTATTTATTTATTCTTGTAAAACACTACTGCATTGCTAAATAGCCAGCTCAACAATTGGAGTAGTCTTTGAAAATATTTTACTGATGGACAAATGAATAGAAATAGGCAAGATGAATAAATGAACTGTCAATCAGCATGCTGAATCAAACTATAACCTACATTCTTGTATGACAACAGAATGGCTAGCAGAACAGACGGCAGAGGAAACTACACCTTTTGATTTACTATTTGCTAGTTGAACTTTACACATCACAAAAAAAGGTCAATTCGGATCGCTAACGTTGTTAGCATAAATGAATGGGATTTAACATAGAGAAAATTAGCATCACGGCTAACAGAGAATTGTTTTCAGGTCACTATGAGACTGTGGTGGTACATAAACCTAGCTAGCTCGAGATATTGGCCCCCAAATAATTTAACAAGTACAGAAACAGCTAGCTGGCTTGAGTGGAAGTCTGCTGGAGTAGTCTACAGTCATACAGTAACAAGCTATTAAACTTAAATACCATGGATCAAATATATTTACCCCAGTGATATCATCAACACTTACCTGACTGGAAGAAGTCCTTGGGCTCAAATACTAGTGTGGCCTCAATAGCCCTGTTGTAGTCTGTAGCATGCTGGGAATTATCTGGGCATGTGATGGAAGAATCAATCAAACAATGTTTATTTAAATAGCCCTAAATCACAACTGTCTCAAAGGACTGCGCAAGCCACAACAACATCCTCGGTTCCGATCCGACATAAGGGCAAGGAAAAACTCACAACCCAGTGGTATGTCAAGAATGACAATGAGAAACCTTGCAGAGGACCGCAGATGTGGGTGAAAACCCCTCCTCCACGCTCCGCCCCGCCCAGGCTCCACCACCCCCCTAGGAGAGACCAGATGCAATGGATGTCGAGTGGTTCTAGCATTGTGAAAGTCCAGTCCATAGTGGATCTAACATAATAGTGTGAGAGTCCAGTCCATAGTGGATCTAACATAATAGTGTGAGAGTCCAGTCCATAGTGGATCTAACATAATAGTGAGAATCCAGTCCATAGTGGATCTAACATAATAATGAGAGTCCAGTCCATAGTGGATCTAGCATAATCGTGTGAGAGTCCAGTCCATAGTGGATCTAACATAATAGTGAGAGTCCAGTCCGTAGTGGATCTAACATATTAGTGAGAGTCCAGTCCATTGTGGATTGAACATAATAGTGAGAGTCCAGTCCATAGTTGGGCAGCAGGAGACTATCCCGAGCAGAGACAGGTCAGCAGCACAGAGATGTCCCCAACCGATGCACAGGGGAGCGGTCCACCCCAGGTCCCGACTCTAGACATGCAGCACTTCATCCATGGCCACCGGACCTGTGCCCGCCTTCCATAAGGGAGAGGGGGGCAGAACAGAAAAGAAAAGAAACGGCAGATTAACTGGTCTAAAAGGGGGTCTATTTAAAGGCTAGAGTATACAAATGAGTTTTAAGATGGGACTTAAATGTTTCTACTGAGGTAGCATCTCTAACTGTTACCTGTAGAACATTCCAGAGTACTGGAGCCCCAATAAAAAACGCTCTATAGCCCACAGACTTTTTTTGGGCTCTATAAATCACTAATAAGCCGGAGTTCTTTGAACGCAGATTTCTTGCAGACATATGGAACAATACAATCGGAAAAATAGGATTGAGCTACACCGTGTAGTATTTTATACCAAAGTAGTAAAACTTTAAAGTCACCTCTTAAGTGCACAGGAAGCCAGTATAGGTGTATATGTATATAAAGGTATATACAGTATAGGTGTATATGTATATAAAGGTATATACAGTATAGGCGTAATATAATCAAACTTTGTTGTTCTGGTCAAAAGTCTAGCAGCCGAAGAATGCATTGCACATGTGATGGAGGAATGCAGGGTGAAGGGTTAAAATTCTACTGAATTAGCATTAAATCAGGTTGTTATAGCTGTAATATCTAGCATGTTGCATTCAATGTCTATTCCCATTAATTTCTCATGTATTCCCGTTAACTCCCATGGAAAGTTTCCAACTTTGAACATTCCCGGAATTTTTGCAACCTTTGTCATGATCCTTTCTGATGATCATGTCCAGACTGCGTGATCGAGGGTCAGAACAGACGCGTGGCGAGCGGCAGCAGATGGACGGACAGCGACGACGACTGCGTCACATGCACCTGCAACGTAAGCGAGGCACCATAAGGCTGGTATAAGGTGTATAATCTGCAAGATGAAGACCATGGTGAACCAACATTACTCATTATTGATGTAAACACTTTTGATTGGATAGTGATAGGAACATGTTGTGTTATGTAAGAGAGATACAGTGGGGCAAAAAAGTATTTAGTCAGCCACCGATTGTGCAAGTTCTCCCACTTAAAATGATGACAGAGGTCTGTAATTTTCATCATAGGTACACTTCAACTGTGAGAGACAGAATGTGGAAAAAAAATCCAGGAATTCACATTGTAGGAATTTTAAAGAATTTATAAATTATAGTGGAAAATAAGTATTTGGTCAACCATTCAAAGCTCTTAGTGATGGAAGGAGATTTTGGCTCAAAATCTCACGATACATGGCCCCATTCATTTTTTCCTTAACGCGGAACAATCGTCCTGTCCCCTTAGCAGAAAAACAGCCACAACGCATGATGTTTCCACCCCCATGCTTCACAGTAGGTATGGTGTTCTTGGGATGCAACTCAGTATTCTTCTTCCTCCAAACACGACGAGTTGAGTTTATACCAAAATGGATACATGGATGATACAGTAGATGATTGGGAGAATGTCATGTGGTCAGATTACACCAAAATATAACTTTTTGGTATAAACTCAACTTGCATTGACATTTGAGTTCATTTAGCTAAAATATGTTTGAAAAACATGTGTGCTGGATTGAAGCTACAAACTTTGAAACGTGACAAGGGATTACATATTTTCGGCTTTTTTGACAAAAATTGAGAAAAAAAAAGTTTCCTTATCGTCAATATGAAAACAGATTTTTATAAATGAGTGCCAGTTAGTTGCAAAATAAATTAAAGTGAAGTAAATAACTTAATGATAAGATGTGATTATACAAATAATAGTATTAGCAATAAATATAGCATATGTACATTGAGCCTATTGTATTTTTGACTTTAGATATATTAAGTCATTGTTGGAAATGATCAGCATTGTGTGTGTGTGTGTGTGTGTGTGTGTGTGTGTGTGTGTGTGTGTGTGTGTGTGTGTGTGTGTGTGTGTGTGTGTTCAGCTGGGCTACATTGAGTGCAGCATTGAGGAGTGTCCATCTACACCGTGTCTCAACAAGCAGAAGGCGGTGAAGGTGGCAGGGAAATGCTGCCATGAATGTGAAGGTAACACAACCATTCAGCATCCTACTTGTGATAGTGTTTACACCCGTGATCTAACCCAGTGTTTTTCAACCACTGTGCGTGCCGTGAGATCAGTGACGTGCGGTGAGGTTCATGGCTGGTGAGGCACTGGCTTCATCACAGTCAGATTTATAAACATATGAACCCTAAAGAGTATCTTATTCACCATTTGATTGACAGCAGTTAACGGGTTGTGTTTAAAAGCTCATACCAGCATTCTTTACACATACAAACTGTAGCACACAAAAAAGCACATATAATGGTCTTACCTTTACTTATAAATGAAGTCAATGCGCCACTCCTGCTTCGATTGAAAGTCCAGTTTAGAAAACTGTTTTATTTTAGATATGTAATCATCCGTGTTAAAAGTCTAGGGGAGAGGAAAAAATAAACACACGCTGCTCACTCTTGCTGCTTGTTGGCACTTCTTCTGCAGCCGAGTAATCGCAAGAATGATCCCTGGGATCACTAGCGCCCTCTACCACCAGGAGGCGGGAGAACAGGTGCCTCACACAGTGCGTCTTCGCAGCCGTTTTAGGATTGCCCAGCACAAGAAATACGTTACACACATACAGTTGTTGACAAAATACACTGTACATTATATACCTCAGCTAACTAAACTATGGAAATGTATAATATAATTCATATAGCAATACGATCTCACTGCACAGCAGCCAGCAGTTAGCCGAGTCATTGCGCAATCCATGATGAGGCTCAACTGGCTGCTGACTCACCGCAAGTCTCTTCTCAGTATTAAAACAACAAATGTGAAAATTCAGCGATTTTGGATAAAAATAATCTAAAACTGGTGAAGTTAAATGGAAAATCTATCCATCCATTCCTACCGCTTATTCCCTTTCGGGGTCGCGGGGGGCGCTGGCGCCTATCTCAGCTACAATCGGGCGGGGGCAGGGGCCAACACAGATAGACAGACAACATTCACACTCACATTCACACACTAGGGCCAATTTAGTGTTGCCAATCAACCTATCCCCAGGTGCATGTCTTTGGAAGTGGGAGGTGGCCGGAGTACCCGGAGGGAACCCACGCATTCACGGGGAGAACATGCAAACTCCACACAGAAAGATCCAGAGCCTGGATTTGAACCCAGGACTGCAGGAACTTCGTATTGTGAGGCAGACGCACTAACCCCTCTTCCACCGTGAAGCCCTGAAATAACTTTTATAAAGTATAATCACTGGATACATCTAACAATTTAATTAATATTTTTTCTTTTTACCTTTTTTTTTCTTTCCATGATGGCACGTGAGGCCCCGCTACACCTGCCTCCCCTGACTGCATGTCACTGCGTGAGATACAGTCTGGTGTGCCGTAATTTCACCTATTTGGGTTAAAAATATTTTTTGCAAACAAGTAATTATAGTCTGCAAATGATGTGTTGTTTTTGAGTGTCGGTGCTGTCTAGAGTTCGGCAGAGTAACCGTGTAATACTCTTCCATATCAGTAGGTGGCAGCCGGTAGCTAATTGCTTTGTAGATGTTGGAAACAGCGGGAGGCAGTGTGCAGGTAAATAGTTGTCTAATGCTTAAACCAAAAATAAACAAAAGGTGAGTTTCCCTAAGAAAAAGCATTGAAGCTTAGGGGAAGGCTTGCAGAACAAAACTTAAACTACAAAGGAAACAAAAACAGAATGCTGGACGACAGCAAAGACTTACTGTGGAGCAAAGACGGTGTCCACAAATTACATCCAAACATGACATGACAATCAACAATGTCGCCACAAAGAAGGATAAAAACAACTGAAATATTATTGATTGTTTAAACAAAGCATGTGTGGGGAATCGCATTCATATTTTATCTATGTGGAAAATATTGGACACAGTGTGTTGTCAAGTTTGAGATGCGATGCAAATGTAAGCCACTGTGACACTATTGTTCATTTTTTATTTTTTTTTATTAACGTCTGTAATGATAATGTCTATGAGGGATTTCTAATCACGGGCGTATTGAAATTGTTACTAATATTGATACTGTTGTTGATAATATTATTTTTTTTTTGACTACTTTTAGATTGTTCTGTGTCATGTTTGTGTGTCCTCTCAATTGGTCTGTTGATTGCTATTCTGAATGTTGCTGGGTCGGGTTTGGTTTTGGAATTGGATTGCAGTATTGTGTAGTGTTGGATTGATTAATAAATTCTTAAAAATAAAAAATAAATAAATAAAAAAAAAATATATATATATATATATATATATATATATATTCTTGATTGCTAAAACAAAGTAGATAATATCGAAATATCGCTCAAAGGAAGACATGTAAGTACTACAGGAATATACCAAAAAAAAGAGAGAAAGCCACCAAAATAGGAGCGCGAGACAAGAACTAAAACACTACACACAGGAAAACAGTCACGGTAGCACAATTAAGCCCCGAACGGGCTAACATCACGACTAACCTGTTCACGTCCGATTCGCCCAGCGACACTCTGCCGGAGTATCAGCGCTGGGGTCCAGTGCACCACAGTTTTATATTGTCGGCGGAGTGCTACGGAAGCTTCCCAGAACAAACGTCTCCCTGACCCGGACTCTTTGCAGCGGCACCGGGGGAGGGAGCGAGAGAGAGGGACACACAGTGACAGAGAGAGCTGAAGAGCGTGTGCGGGTTTCATGGAAAAGTGGCAAAACGTTTCTCTGCTTGCATCACGCAAGTGACGTCAATGTTCCGCCCTCGAGAGCCACATACCTCACCGTGATTGGTAGATTCCTTCAGCTCCGCACACAACGCTGTTGAGCGCCATTCTTATAAAACTTGCGGGCTGCACTAACATTGAACTTTCCTATTAAGGTGGGTGCTGCAAAAATAACGTCTCGCGGGCCGGGTGTCTGACACCCTTGTTTTAAAGTCATATCCAACAATTACGACAATGACTTTTAACTGTCAACTGAGTTTTGTTTTTTAATGATTTCTGCTGGTGGTGTGCCTTGGTTCAAAAAAATGTGCCTTGGCTCAAAAAAGGTTGAAAAACACTGACCTAACCGTGTGTGTGTGTGTGTGTGTGTGTGTGTGTGTGTGTGTGTGTGTGTGTTTTGTAGATTCCGGGGTGTCGTGTTTGCATCAGGGCACGTTGTACCAGTCGGATAAACAGTGGCAGGTGGACGAGTGCACCGGCTGTACCTGTGTGTCGGGAGACGTGCACTGTCGCAGTGAACGCTGCCCCCCACTCACCTGTGCTACAGTCAGTGCTGAAACAACAACACACTAAACACTACACACACCTGCCCACTTCATTAGGAACACCCGATACAAGACCTCTCAGTGCGATACACCACAAGACAACCTCTGAATTGGATCGGTTCATATCTCTCTAGAGCGAGGGTCACCAACACGGTGCCCGCAAGGACCAGATGAGTCGCCCGCTGGCTTGTTCTAAAATAAGCTCAAATAGCAGCACTTACCAGTGAGCTGCCTCTATTTTTTTAAATGTTATTTATTTACCAGCAAGCTGTTCTCGCTTTGCTCGATATTTTTTTTCTAAGAGAGACAAAACTCAAATAGAATTTGAAAATCCAAGAAAATATTTTAAAGACTTGGTCTTCACTTGTTTAAATAAATTCATTTATTTTTTTACTTTGCTTCCTATAACTTTCAGAAAGATAATTTTAGAGAAAAAATACAACCTTAAAACTAATTTTATGATTTTTAAACACATATACCTTTTTACCTTTTAAATTCCTTCCTCTTCTTTCCTGACAATTTAAATCAATGTTCAAGTAAAAAAAAAATGTTTTTATTGTAAATAGTAATAAATAAGTTTTAATTTAATTCTTCATTTTAGTTTCTGTTTTTTCAACAAAGAATTATTGTGAAATATTTCTTCAAACTTATTATGATTAAAATTCAAAATAATTATTCCGGCAAATCTAGAAAATCTGTAGAATCAAATTAAAATCTTATTTCAAAGTCTTTTGAATTTCTTTTAAAATTTTTGTTCTGGAAAATCTAGAAGAAATAATGATTTGGCTTTGTTAGAAATATAGCTTGGTCCAATTTGTTATATATTCCAACAAAGTGCAGATTGGATTTTAACCTATTTAAAATATGTCATCAAAATTCTAAAATGAATGTTAATCAGGAAAAATTACAAATGATGTTCCATAAATTCCTTTTTTAATTTTTTCAAATTTGCTAGGTTTTCTCTTCTTTTTTTCGGTTCAATTTTGAATTTTAAAGAGTCGAAATCGAAGATAAACTATGTTTCATAGTGTATATTTATTGTGATGATCAGTGTTTCCACAAAGATAAATATCATTAATTAATAATAATAACAACATAGAGTTAAAGTTAAATTGAGCAAATTGGCTATTTCTGGCAATTTATTTAAGTGTGTATCAAACTGGTAGCCCTTCGCGTTATCAGTACCCAAGAAGTAGTTCTTGGTTTCAAAAAGGTTGGTGACCCCTGCTCTAGGGTGTGTATCCTCATCATCCGTGTGTGTGTGTGTGTGTGTGTGTGTGTGTGTGTGTGTGCGCGTGTGCGTGCGTGCGTGCGTGTGTGTGTGTGTCATCAGGATGAGATGCCAGCTGTTGTTCCGGGTTTGTGTTGTCCACACTGCATCCCTCGCCCGGCCACCTGCATCGCGTTTGGCGACCCTCATTACCGCACCTTCGACGGCCGCATGCTGCACTTTCAGGGGGCGTGCACCTACGTCCTGGCTCAGGACTGTGAAGGCGGAGACTTCAGGTGAGGAGGAGGGTTACCGTGGCAACAGCAGGAGGTTCTATATGACATTCTTACTGATGTTTTGCAGCATCCACGTGACTAACGAGGACCGTGGCCGCAAAGGTGTGTCGTGGACTAAAGAGGTGACCGTCTTAATCGGTGATGTCACAGTGCAGCTTCTCCAGGATTGGCTGGTCAAGGTTTGTGGGGCTCATGAGGTTGTCTTTAAGACAATAATGTCAGTTCCAGTGTCAAGCTGCTCCCCTCATAAAACTCTTTTTTTATTATTAACTCTACGGGCAAATGTTGAAGTTAGAGATGTCCGATAATATCGGACTGCCAATATTATCGGCCGTAAATTATCGGTATCGGTTTCAAATAGTAAAATGTATGACTTTATAAAACGCACACCCACCCCCTCGAAGAGACCGGATGCAATTGACGTCGAGTGGGTCTAGGATAATATTATGAAAGTCCAGTCCATAGTGGATCTAACATAATAGTGGGAGTCCGGTCCATAGTGGATCTAACATAATATTGTGAAAGTCCAGTCCGTAGTGGATCTAACATAATAGTGTAAAAGTCCAGTCCATAGTGGATCTAAATTTGGCCCCCGAGTCAAAATAATTGCCCAGGTCTGATCTATGCAAACAAATGTAAAAGTAACATTTAAGCTTGTGGACTGTCATTAAAGTGTAAAAAGCAGCTAACCAGTGTATATTAACTGTCATTAATGATGGTGTTGCCAAATGCGCTTTTCAGGTCAACGATGAGGCGGTGGCGTTACCGTTCCTCAAAGAACCGTACATCTACGTCGAACGCAAAACCAACACCATCCTGCTCAACACCGACATCGGCCTTAAGGTCTGGAGTCTCGCTTCCCTTCATGAGCGGCGCATATCCATATTCATGTGTTCATCTGAAGGTGCTGTGGAGCGGTCGTTCCCACCTGGAAGTGAGCGTGCCCGGCTCCTACAAAGGTCACACGTGTGGCCTCTGTGGGAACTTTAACAACTACCACCAGGATGACCTCCGCATGCCCAGTGGACAGATGAGCCTGTCAGAAGCAGACTTTGGAAACAGCTGGAGGGTAAAATCATACACTTAGGATTCCTGCTTCCACACCTTTATCTGGATCTGCACCAAAACATATTTAAGTACGCTACTTAATTATACCAGGATTCAAAAAAATCAAAAAGTGAGATTAGAGTCACGTTTTTATAAGTGTTTTTTTTTTATTTTTTACAAACTGATTAACCAAGCGGTAGAAAATGGATATATTGATGTACATAATCCATAAAAAACCCTTGACTATGGATAAATATATATATATGTGTATGTTTGTGTGTATATATATATATATGTGTGTGTGTATGTATATATATATTTTTACAGTGTGTGTATATATATGTATATATATATATATATATATATATATACATATATACAGTAAATAATTATATTTTATCGGGTTAAGTATCAATTATATTTGATATTTATATATATATATATATATATATATATATATAAATATCAAAAATAACTATCAAAAATGTTTATGAAGTAAATAGCATACATCTCATCAATCAACCAATCAATGTTTATTTATATATCCCTAAATCAGAAGTGTCTCAAAGGGCTGCACAAGCCACAACGACATCCTCGGTTCAGAACCCACATAAGGGCAAGGAAAAACTCACAACCCAGTGGGATGACAATGTGAATGACTATGAGAAACCTTGGAGAGGGCCGCAGTCCATAGTGGATCTAACATAATAATGTGAGAGTCCAGTCCATAGTGGATCTAACATAATAGTCAGTGTCCAGTCCATAGTGAATTTAACATAATAGTGAGAGCCCAGTCCATAGTGGATCTAACATAATAGTCAGTGTCCAGTCCATAGTGAATTTAACATAATAGTCAGTGTCCAGTCCATAGTGGATCTAACATAATAGTGAGATTCCAGTCCATAGTGGATCTAACATAATGGTGAGAGTCCAGTCCATCGTGGATCTAACATAATAGTGAGAGTCCAGTCCATAGTGGATCTATCATAATAGTCAGTGTCCAGTCCATAGTGGATCTAACATAATAGTGAGATTCCAGTCCATAGTGGATCTAACATAATAGTGAGATTCCAGTCCATAGTGGATCTAACATAATAGTGAGAGTCCAGTCCATAGTGGATCTAACATAATAGTGGGAGTCCAGTCCATAGTGGATCTAA
>NC_084622.1:12052988-12102988 GCF_033978795.1 Nerophis ophidion
AAATATATATTATCAGCATAATACAGTCATCACACAAGTTAATCATCAGAGTATATACTTTGAATTATTTACATTATTTACAATCCGGGGAGGTGGGATGTGTTAGGAGGAGGGTGTTATTCCGGGGTTGTAGTTGCCTGGAGGTGTTCTTTTAGTGAGGTTTTGAAGGAGGATAGAGATGCACTTTCTTTTCCACCTGTTGGGAGTGCATTCCACATTGATGTGGCATAGAGAGAGAATGAGTTAAGACCTTTGTTAGATCGGAATCTGGGTTTAATGTGGTTTGTGGAGCTCCCCCTGGTGTTGTGGTTATGGCGGTCATTTACGTTCTGGAAGTAGTTTGAAATGTACTTGGGTATCAGGGAGGTGTAGCGGATTTTATAGACTAGGCTCAGTGCAAGTTGTTTGACTCTGTCCTCCACCCTGAGCCAGCCCACTTTGGAGAAGTGGGTAGGAGTGAGGTGTGATCTGGGGTGGAGGTCGAGAAGTAACCTGACTAGCTTCTTCTGGGATGTTTGGAGTCTAGATTGAGGGTTTTGGAGGTGATGGGGTACCAGGAGGTGCATGCGTAACAGAAAAAGGGTTGAATGAGAGTTCCCGCTAGAATCTTCATGGTGCTTTTATTAACCAGATAGGAGATTCTGTAGTGAAATCTTGTTAAGTGGTTGACCTTTTTGATAAACTTGTTTGCCATTTTTATCACAGGAAAGATTAGCCTCCAGAATGGAACGTAGGTAGGTGACCTCAACTTTCCTGGTGATAACAATGTCACCCACTTTTATAGTGAAGTCACTGACTTTCCTAAAGTTGATTTGGGACCCAAATAGGATGGATTCCGTTTTACCCAAGTGTATGGATAGTTTATTGTCAGCGAGACAGGTGCAAATTCTACAGAGTTCAGCACTGAGGATTTGTTCCACCTGTGACTTGTCCTTGCCGGATACCAGCAGAGCCGAGTCATCCGCCAACAGGAACAATTCACAGTGGCATTCTGATGACATGTCATATTCAGAAGGGCAAAAAAGTATTTAGTCAGCCACCGATTGTGCAAGTTCTCCCACTTAAAATGATGACAGAGGTCTGTAATTTTCATCATAGGTACACTTCAATTGTGAGAGACAGAATGTGAGAAAAAAATCGAGGAATTCACATTGTAGGAATTTTAAAGAATTTATTCGTAAATTATGGTGGAAAATAAGTATTTGGTCAACCATTTAAAGCTCTCACTGATGGAAGGAGTTTTTGGCTCAAAATCTCACGATACATGGCCCCATTTATTTTTTCCTTAACACGGATCAATCGTCATCCCCCCTTAGCAGAAAAACAGCCCCAAAGCATGATGTTTCCACCCCCATGCTTCACAGTAGGTATGGTGTTCTTGGGATGCAACTCAGTATTCTTCTTCCTCCAAACACAACGAGTTGAGTTTATACCAAAATGGATACATGGATGATACAGCAGAGGATTGGGAGAATCTCATGTGGTCAGAAGAAACCAAAATAGAACTTTTTGGTACAAACTCAACTCGTCGTGTTTGGAGGAAGAAGAACACTGAGTTGCATCCCAAGAACACCACACCTACTGTGAAGCATGGGGGTGGAAACATCATGCTTTGGGGCTGTTTTTCTGCTAAGGGGACAGGACGATTGATCTGTGTTAAGGAAAGAATGAATGGGGCCATGTATCGTGACATTTTGAGCCAAAACCTCCTTCCATCAGTGAGAGCTTTGAATGGTTGACCAAATACTTATTTTCCACCATAATTTACAAATCTTTAAAATTCCTACAATGTGAATTCCTGGAATTTTGTTTCACATTCTGTCTCTCACAGTTGAAGTGTACCTATGATGAAAATTACAGACCTCTGTCAACATTTTAAGTGGGAGAACTTGCACAATCGGTGACTGGCTAAATACTTTTTTGCCCCACTGTACGTATTTTAGGAACAGCAAAAGCCAACTGTTTTGTAATGTTTTATTGTAAGTCTAATTGAAACCATCGACAGACAAATTATTTTGGTTAATTTTTTCAGAAAAAAATATGTCAAAATGACAGTAATGGCATGCATCCTAGCACAGCCACACACGTCCTTGGTAGTAGTCATGGCGCCTGTTGTTTGGTTGCCCATACTCTCTTTTATACACAACTCTGAAATGTGAGCAACCACAGCTATTGTCGACTAGCTACTAGCTTCCCGTGTGTAGTAGTAGTAGTTGTAGTAAACAATGGCGACTGAAGCGACATCCACATTGTAGTTGGAGCTGGAACAAATACTTAGATTTCCTTTTTATTGTCATTCAAATTTGAACTTTACAGTACAGATAAGAACAACATTTTGTTGCATTAGCTCATGGTAGTGGAGGATAAAAAATCAATAAGGTGCAGATATAGATTACTGTACAGATAAATATATTGCACATTTGCATATGCATCCAGGTTTATGGATGTATGTTATATTGTTTTTATATTCCAGAAAATTAATCCATTTTTGGGGGGAATTGAGGAGATTATTATGATGCGTTCAAGAGTCTTACGGCCTAAGGCTTAATGCACATTGCTCCGAAACCGGTATTGAAATGATGTAAAAAAAAAAAAAAAAAGCTGAGCAATTACGCCCCTGCAGTCCCCCTTGCCGCTGACAGGAAGCTAGAATTTAAAAGGTCAGTCGGAGGGGGCGTAGCAATCTGGCTATGTGATGCGAGAGCATATTTCAGCATTTACTGTATGGTAGTGGTTCTCAAACGTTTTTCACCAAGTACCACCTCAGAAAACACTTGCCACCATCCATCCATCCATGTGATACCGTTTGTCCCTCTCGGGGCGGCTGGAGCCTATCCGAGCTGCATTCGGGCGGAAGTCGGGGTACACCCTGGACAAGTCGCCCCCTGCTCGCAGGGCCAAAGCATACAGACAACATTCACATACTAGAGCCAGTATTTATGCGTTCGTTACGTCTTGTCTCCATTACTGTAACATATTATTTTCATGTCTCCCTATGTTTAGCATTAAAAGGTTACAGTTGGTACAAAATGCGGCTGCTAGACATTTGACAAGAACAGGAAAGTTTGATCATATTACGCCTATAGTGTATATACCTTTGTATACATATATACCTATATATCATCCGCAACCGCATCACCAAAGTCGTCATCCACCCGCCGTTCACCCGAACCAACATTTTATCAGAACCGAAACCGCCCGCCACCCGCCCACTGAAATACATCAGAGGTCGGCCACCTTTACCACTCACAGAGCTATTTAAACCTGTTTCACGGAGTAATGAAGACAATGGGAGCCGCTAACGTTCTCGCGAATATCCAATGACGTTCATCCTGATGACAAGAATATGGGCGTGCTGTGAAGCCATTGCCTTTGACACCTTCAACAACATGTACAAACCAATTGTTAGTCCGGCAACATGTTGTGTGCAGCTTCTGCAATCACACGTACAAGATTGAAAGGCATACTGGGTGACACAGAGTACACTGATGGTTGTGATATAAACAACTTTAACACTTACTAAAATGCGCCACGCTGTGAATGCACACCAAACAAGATTGACAAACCCATTTCGGTAGAACATCCTCACAGTAACACAACATAAACGCAACACAACAAATACCCAGAATCCTTTGTATCCGTGACACTTCCTGAATATATTTTACACCCCCGCACCCCCAACCCCGCCCACCTTACCGACGCAGGGCGGGGTTTGCTGCTAGCAGGGTGTATAAAATAGTCAGGTAGTGTCATGGATCCAAAGGATTCTGGGTATTTGTTGTGTTGCGTTTATGTTGTGTTACTGTGAGGATGTTCTCCCGAAATGTGTTTGTCAATCTTGTTTGGTGTGGCTTCACAGCGTGGCGCATATTACTAAGAGTGTTAAAATTGTTTCCATCACAACCATTAGTGTACTCTGTCACCCAGTACGCCTTGCAGTCGTGTGCGTGTTGCCGCGGAAGCCACACACAACATGTTGCAAGACTGACAAGCAGATCATACATGTTGTAGAAGGCGACAAAGTCAATGGCTTCATAGCACGCCCTAATACTTATTATCAGGGTGACTACCGGCAGTCCTTATAGTGCGTCTCCCATTGTCTTCTTCGCTTTGTGACAGGGTTCTTAAATGGCTCTTTGAATGGCAAAGGATGCCGATCCCAGAACCATGTATATCAAATATTTCCGGATGGTTCAACCGCCACCCGCCCAAATCTAATTAAAATCTATTTTTTCGTCATGTCACCCGCCCGACCCGCGGATGAGACCGCAAACCGCGCATCTCTACTGTGCACTTAAGATGTGACTAAGGTTTTATTACTTAGGTATAAAATACTACACGGTCTAGCTCCATCCTATCTTGCTGATTGTATTGTACCATATGTCCCGGCAAGAAATCTGCCTTCAAAGAACGCAGATTATTATTATTAGTGATTCCCAGAGCCCAAAAAAAGGCTGCAGGCTAAAGAGCATTTTTTATTGGGGCTCCAGTACTCTGGAATGTTCTACAGATAACAGTTAGAGATGCTACCTCAGTAGAAGCTTTTAAGTCCCATCTTAAAACTCATTTGTATACTCTAGCCTTTAAATAGACCCCCTTTTTAGACCAGTTGACCTGCCGTTTCTTTTCTTTTCTGCTCTGCCCCCCTCTCCCTTGTGGAAGGGGGGCCACAGGTCCGGTGGCCATGGATGAAGTGCTGGCTGTCCAGAGTCAGGACCCAGGGTGGACCGCTCACCTGTTAATCGGTTGGGGACATCTCTGTGCAGCTAACCCGTCTTCGCTCGGGATGGTCTCCTGCTGTCCCCACTATGAACTGGACTCTTACTAGTCTGTTAGATCCACTATGGACTGGACTCTCACACTATTATGTTAGATCCACTATGGACTGGACTCTCACACTATTATGTTAGATCCACTATGGACTGGACTCTCACACTATTATGTTAGATCCACTATGGACTGGACTCTCACACTATTATGTTAGATCCACTATGGACTGGACTCTCACACTATTATGTTAGATCCACTATGGACTGGACTCTCACACTATTATGTTAGATCCACTATGGACTGGACTCTCACACTATTATGTTAGATCCACTATGGACTGGACTCTCACTATTATGTTAGATCCACTGTGGACTGGACTCTCACTATTATGTTAGATCCACTATGGACTGGACTCTCACACTATTATGTTAGATCCACTATGGACTGGACTCTCACACTATTATGTTAGATCCACTATGGACTGGACTCTCACACTATGTTAGATCCACTATGGACTGGACTCTCACACTATTATGTTAGATCCACTACGGACTGGACTCTCACACTATTCAGTTAGATCCACTATGGACTGGACTCTCACTATTATGTTAGATCCACTATGGACTGGACTCTCACTATTATGTTAGATCCACTATGGACTGGACTCTCACACTATTATGTTAGATCCACTATGGACTGGACTCTCACACTATTATGTTAGATCCACTATGGACTGGACTCTCACACTATTATGTTAGATCCACTATGGACTGGACTCTCACTATTATGTTAGATCCACTATGGACTGGACTCTCACTATTATGTTAGATCCACTATGGACTGGACTCTCACACTATTATGTTAGATCCACTATGGACTGGACTCTCACACTATTATGTTAGATCCACTATGGACTGGACTCTCACACTATGTTAGATCCACTATGGACTGGACTCTCACACTATTATGTTAGATCCACTACGGACTGGACTCTCACACTATTCAGTTAGATCCACTATGGACTGGACTCTCACTATTATGTTAGATCCACTATGGACTGGACTCTCACTATTATGTTAGATCCACTATGGACTGGACTCTCACTATTATGTTAGATCCACTATGGACTGGACTCTCACTATTATGTTAGAACCACTATGGACTGGACTCTCACACTATTATGTTACATCCACTATGGACTGGACCCTCACACTATTATATTAGATCCACTATGGACTGGACTTTGACAGTATTATGCTAGATCCACTCGACATCCATTGCATCTGGTCTCCCTTAGAGAGGGGGCGGGGGGAGAGTCACCCAAATCTACGGTCCTCTCCAAGGTTTCTCATAGTCATTCTCATTGACATCCCACTGGTTTGTGAGTTTTTAGTTGCCCTTATGTGGGATCTGAACCAAGGATGTCATTGTGACTTGTGCAGCCCTTTGAGACACTTGTGATTTAGGGCTATATAAATAAACATTGATTGATTGATTGAGCCAATTTAGTGTTTGGAGGTGGGTAGAAGCCCGAGTACCCGGAGGGAACCTACGCAGTCACATAATTGAATTGAATTGAATTATATTTATATAGCGCTTTTCTCTAGTGACTCAAAGCGCTTTACATAGTGAAACCCAATATCTAAGTTACATTTAAACCAGTGTGGGTGGCACTGGGATATAATGACTAAAATAAATACAGTAGCGTAGTAGGCCTAAAAAGTCATTAAAACCCCAGACAGAGGTTTTATTTAACAAGTATATGTAAAATGTTGAGGCTTCCAGCAACCACAAAAAAGGGACAAGCGGTAGAAAATGGATGGATGGATGTAAAATTTTGGCCAGTGTAACATTACACACCGTTTGAACGGTTACACTGTCTTGGAATATTGGTACCACATACACTTAGCACACTCTGAGAATCCCTGCTGATGGAACCTCAAGATGTTCCACATATTGACTCAATATTTATAGAACAGGATTCATTTTTTCAGTGTTTTTATTTTTATTTTTTGTAACACAAGTGTAAGGCAGCGGCTTGAGAAAAATAAAGAAAGCTTTTCCTTACAAAGTACTGTATTAGCAATATGGTTCGTGTTTCAGGCACTGTGCATCGTCTGACTGTGAGGCACATTATCTCAGGTACTCCTTTGAATAAATGACGCTCGTACTAATCATTCTGGCTGCTTTCTCTTCCACCTGCTTTGTGGCACATGTCCCCTTTTACCCCGATAGTCACCTGATCCTGACGCTGCAGTAACCATAGCAACAACCTGTATAATTTATTGCCTCACAGGCGGCAAAACCATGGAGCAGGTAAAATGTTGGGTGGCTGTGTTTGTTTATTCCGTGTCGTTGATGCTTGGTGTGTGTCGGTGTGTTTGTATTTGTGGATGTTTCAGGGCTGCAGGTGTGCTCTGGTCCAGTCCACAAGACTCTCCTCTGAGGATGTGAGTCGTCTCTACACAAATGTTTTCCATGAGTTCTGCAGCATGGAAGAAGTACACGTGGCCATGAAGAAGGTAATAACTTTGGAAAGAAGTCATTTTAAATCAGGGGTCCCCAAACTTTTTGACCCGGGGGCCGCATTGGGTTAAAATAATTTGGCCGGGGGCCCGGCTGTTTATATATACAGTGGGGCAAAAAAGTATTTAGTCAGCCACCGATTGTGCAAGTTCTCCCACTTAAAATGATGACAGAGGTCTGTAATTTTCATCATAGGTACACTTCAACTGTGAGAGACAGAATGTGAAAAACAAATCCAGGAATTCACATTGTAGGAATTTTAAAGAATTTATTTGTAAATTATGGTGGAAAATAAGTATTTGGTCAACCATTCAAAGCTCTCACTGATGGAAGGAGGTTTTGGCTCAAAATCTCACGATACATGGCCCCATTCATTCTTTCCTTAACACGGATCAATCGTCCTGTCCCCTTAGCAGAAAAACAGCCCCAAAGCATGATGTTTCCACCCCCATGCTTCACAGTAGTTATGGTGTTCTTGGGATGCAACTCAGTATTCTTCTTCCTCCAAACACGACGAGTTGAGTTTATACCAAAATGGATACATGGATGATACAGCAGAGGATTGGGAGAATGTCATGAAACCAAAATTCTATTTTGGTTTCATCTGACCACATGACATTCTCCCAATCCTCTGCTGTATCATCCATGTATCCATTTTGGTATAAACTCAACTCGTCGTGTTTGGAGGAAGAAGAATACTGAGTTGCATCCCAAGAACACCATACCTACTGTGAAGCATGGGGGTGTAAACATCATGCTTTGGGGCCGTGTTTCTGCTAAGGGGACAGGACGATTGATCCGTGTTAAGCTTTGAATGGTTGACATAATACTTTTTTTCCACCATAATTTACAAATAAATTATTTAAAATTCCTACAATGTGAATTCCTGGATTTTTTTTTCCACTTTCTGTCTCTCACAGTTGAAGTGTACCATTTTGTGTATCCATTTTGGTACGGGAGTCATTTAATGACTCATATTTGACACACACAGCTACGGTATATTTATAAAACATAGCCGCTTACTGTTCTTTTTAGCATATTCAAAAGCTTGGACCTTAAATCCTACTGAATAGCTCTTAATCTTCTTCCCTTCATGCGATTTCAAATGATTGAAATCAGCCACCTCCATTTTGAAAATGATGACAGGGGAAGTGTCACTCGTGACGTGACGAGTTTGACCCGGCGGAAATACTAGGCATATGCTAATTTGGCGAAACGAGTTTGACCCGGCAGAAATTCTAGACATGCGCTACTAAAAATATTATTTTGCGAAATGAGTTTGATCCGGCAGTAATTCTAGGCAGGCGCATACTATATACCCGGCGGCAATTCAAGGAAATACGGTATGCGCCACACTGTGAACCCACACCAAACAAGAATGACAAACACATCCGCACCGTAACGCAACATAAACACAACAGAACGAATACCCAGAACCCATTGCAGCACTAACTCTTCCGGGACGCTACACTGTACACTACCCTCCCGCCTCAACCTCCTCATGCTCTCTCAGGGAGAGCATGTCCCAAATTCAAAGCCGCTGTTTTGACATCTCTAACTGTGATGTATCATGTTGATTGCATGCATGTTGCAAATGAACTCAAATTGAAGGTGAAATATTGAAAGTGCTGACCGCATCTATCAGGTTAGAGAAGGAGACAGTCAGTGGTCGTGCGTTGGTGAACACCTTCTGGACGTCATCACCGAAATGAAGACCGCAAAGGAGAGGAAAGAAAAGGTAATATGCGACAACTTCACTGACAATATTTAAAAAGGACTAATATAGAAATGTCTCCAGTTGTACTGGGAAGGTCAGCTGCTCAATGCCGGACAACATGTCAACTCCCACGCAGCGACGTGTCCTCACCCAAGCTCCAACACGTCCTGCTGGGGTCACACCAGCAGCACTCCGGTAACAAATGCTATAAATGTGCTTTACCTGACACGCACTTTACTGAGTACAAACCCCGTTTCCATATGAATGGGGAAATTGTGTTAGATGTAAATATAAACAGAATACAATGATTTGCAAATCCTTTTCAACCCATATTCAGTTGAATGCACTACGAAGACAAGATATTTGATGTTAAAACTCATAAACCTTGTTTTTTTTTTTGCAAATAATAATTAACTTAGAATTTCATGGCTGCAACACGTGCCAAAGTAGTTGGGAAAGGGCATGTTCACCACTGTGTTACATCACCTTTTCTTTTAACAACACTCAATAAACGTTTGGGAACTGAAGAAACTAATTGTTGAAGCTTTGAAAGTGGAATTCTTTCTCAGTCATGTTTTATGTAGAGCTTCAGTCGTTCAACAGTCCGGGGTTTCCGCTGTCGTATTTTACGTTTCATAATGCGCCACACATTTTCAATGGGAGACAGGTCTGGACTGGAGGCGGGCCAGGAAAGTACCCGCACTCTTTTTTAACGAAGCCACGCTGTTGTAAAACGTGCTGAATGTGGCTTGGCATTGTCTTGCTGAAATAAGCAGGGGCGTCCATGAAAAAGACGGCGCTTAGATGGTAGCATATGTTGTTCCAAAACCTGTATGTACCTTTCAGCATTAATGGTGCCTTCACAGATGTGTAAGTTACCCATGCCCTGGGCACTAACGCACCCCCGTACCATCACAGATGCTGGCTTTTGAACTTTGCGCCGATAACAGTCTGGATGGTTCGCTTCCCCTTTGGTCCGGTTGACACAGTGTCGAATATTTCAAAAAATAATTTGACATTTGGGGCGGCATAGCTCGGTTGGTAGAGTGGCCGTGCCAACAACTTGAGGGTTGCAGGTTCGATTCCCGCTTCCACCATCCTAGTCACTGCCGTTGTGTCCTTGGGCAAGGCACTTTACCCACCTGCTCCCAGTGCCACACACACTGGTTTAAATGTAACTTAGATATTGGGTTTCACTATGTACAGCGCTTTGAGTCACTAGAGAAAAGCACTATATAAATATAATTCACTTCACTTCACTTCACATGTGGACTCGTCATACCACAGAACACTTTTTATCAGTCCCTCTTAGATGATCTCGGGCCCAGAGAAGCCGGCGTCGTTTCTGGATGTTGTTGGTAAACGGCTTTCGCTTTGTATAGTAGAGTTTTAACTTGCACTTACAGATGTAGCGACGAACTGTATTTAGTGACAGTGGTTTTTTGAAGTGTTCCTGGGCCCATGTGGTGATATCCTTTAGAGATTGATGTCGGTTTTTGATACAGTGCCGTCTGAGGGATCGAAGGTCACGGTCATTCAATGATGGTTTCCGGCTGTGCCGCTTACATGGAGTGATTTCTCCACATTCTCTGAACCTTTTGATATGATGGACCGTAGATGTTGAAATTCCTAAATGTCTTGCAATTGCACTTTGAGAAACGTTGTTCTTAAACTGTTCGACTATTTGCTCACGCAGTTGTGGACAAAGGGGTGTACCTCGCTCCATCCTTTCTTGTGAAAGACTGAGCATTTTTTGGGAAGCTGTTTTTATACCCAATCATGGCACCCACCTGTTCCCAATTAGCCCGCACACCTGTGGGATGTTCCAAATAAGTGTTTTGATGAGCATTTCTCAACTTTATCAGTATTTATTGCCACCTTTCCCAACTTCTTTGTCACGTGTTGCTGGCATCAAATTCTAAAGTTAATGATTATTTGCAACAACAAAAAATTGAACATCAAATATGTTGTCTTTGTAGCAGATTCAACTGAATATGGGTTGAAAATGTTTTACAAATCATTGTATTTTGTTTATATTTACATTTAACACAATTTCCCAACTCATATGGAAACGGAGTTGGTAGAATGTTCTTCAACGTGCAGGGGAAGACCAGGGTGGAGGAAGAGGAGCAACTGTGCAGTGAGAGAAGTCTCCGCAAGGCAGCCAGACACAGCTGGGCTAAGTCTGATCCTGCAAATATGACATTTGTGACATACCTAAATCCATGCTTAGTCCTTTTAAATTGCAATGTGTTCAGATTGGTGACTGAGGGTGTGCGTGGCATGCTGGCCTCTCCCAGGCAACGTCACAGCACAGGGGTCAGAGGTCAAGCCTGGGGCTGTATGTCCGCGTCGGATGTCCTCCGCTTGACGGACGTAAAGTATGACGTCATCGCTCGTTTGCTTTACGCTGACATGCTGCAGGAACACCACAGTGAGGGCAAAACGTGTTTTGGGTGTTTGTTTGTTTTTTTTACCATTTGACTGTCTTGTGTTGTGATGTCACAGACGCGGACGTGTGGGAGGCTCTGTCGCCATGGCAACGGCGCGAAGAAGAAGTTCGGCTCGGGGATCTTGCGGAGGAGGCGTTGGAGGACGACGACGTGCTCCGATTGGCTGAACTGCCAGGAGCATTCAGAATATACAGGTGGCTTTCTTCAGGGGGGGCTGGTGTTGGGGCGTTGCATCCTATTTGTGTGAGAAGTTATAAAAAATTATTAAATATTTTAACTGGAAAAAAAATGGTGAAGTCATATTTTAATGATGAAACTGGAGAAATATTAGGATAGGAATTTTAATGTCACTGGAATCAAATGTTTTTAAATAAGAAAACAAATGTGTGAATAATATCAAATTTATATGATAAAATATTTTGAGAAAATATTTTTTTAAAAATCATAATTTGGTAATCCCATAACATGTTAAAAGCAATAATATTTTGGGAGGAAAGTCAGTTTTGTATGCACTTTTTTTTTTTAATTCTATAAAAAGAACCATAGTTTTTTGAGGAAAAAAACTAACATTCTTTAAGCATCGTCTAATTTTATGAGAATTTTTTTTTTTTAAGTCAAATTCCATGAAAAAAAATGTTGTGATATTAATAGAAAAATAATAAAATACTACAAGGGAAAAATAATAATATTACAAGAGCAAGGTCAGATGTTATAGTGAAAAATATACTAAAATCATGATAAAAAGAATCATGATGTTGCTGGAAAAAGTAAAAATAGCAATAACAGGTCAATAAAGATAAATTTTTATGAAGAAAAATACTAAATTGATTTAAAATATCATCATAATGTTACAAGAATAAAGTTGTGTTTTTATAGGAAAAAATATATACATTTTATGGTAAATGGGTTATACTTGTATAGCGGTTTTCTACCTTTTTTTTTTTTTTTAAAGGTATTCAAAGCGCTTTGACACTATTTCCACATTCACCCATTCACACACACATTCACAGACTGATGGTGGGAGCTGCCATGCAAGGCGCTCACCAGGACCCATCAGGAGCAAGGGTGACGTGTCTTGCCCAAGGACACAACGGACGTTACTAGGATGGTAGAAGGTGGGGATTGAACCAGGAACCCTCAGGTTGCCGTCCCCATAATTTGTTTAAGAAATAAATAAGAGTATTTCTAGAAAAAATCATCATAATGTTGTGAGAATAATGTTGTATTTTTCATAAGACAAAAAACAGTAGTAATATACAAATATAGTCAGTTTTATGGAGCAATAGAAAAAAAATCAATATTAAAACAATCACATTTATTTTTTTAAAAAAAAAACAGTAATAATACTCAGTTTAATTTGTTTGAGAATAAAACTAAGAATATTACCAGAAAAAATATCATAATGTGTGAATATTTTTTTTATTTTCCATAAGAAAGTAATATTATTTAAATATGGTAAGTTTTATGGAGCAAAATAGATAAATAAATTGCAACAATCAACTTTTATATTTATGAATAAATTGTAATTATTTATACTAATGGTTATTACTATTCACTAATTAACTTGTGTACGTGCACAGAGGATACAACATCTTATACTCAATGATGGAAAAATGCTAAATCCAAAGAAATTACCATAAAAGGGACTGGACTCTCACTATTATGTTAGATCCACTATGGACTGGCCTGTCACACTATCATGTGACTCTCACTATTATGTTGGATCCACTATGGACTGGTCTCTCTCACTATTATGTTAGATCCACTATGGACTGGACTCTCACCATTATGTTAGATCCACTACGGACTGGACTGTCACACTATTATGTTAGATCCACTATGGACTGGTCTCTCTCACTATTATGTTAGATCTACTATGGACTGGACTCTCACACTATTATGTTAGATCCACCATGGACTGGACTCTCACACTATTATGTTCAATCCACTATGGACTGGACTCTCACACTATTATGTTAGAACCACTATGGACTGGACTCTGACACTATTATGTAGATTCACTATGGACTGGACTCTCACACTACTATGTTAGATCCTCTATGGACTAGACTCACACTATTATGTTAGAACCACTATGGACTGGACTCTGACTATTCCGTTAGCTTCACAATGGACTGGACTCTCACACTATTATGTTAGATCCACTATGGACTAGACTCTCACACTATTATGTTAGAACCACTATGGACTGGACTCTCACACTACTATGTTAGATCCACTATGGACTAGACTCTCACACTATTATATTAGATCCACTATGGACTGGACTCTAACACTATTATGTTAGATCCACTATGGACTGGACTCTAACACTATTATGTCAGATCCACTATGGACTGGACTGACACACTATTATGTTAGATCGACTATGGACTGGACTCTCACTATTATGTTGGATCCACTATGGACTGGACTCTCACTACTATGGTGGATCCACCATGGACTGGACTCTCGCGCTATTATGTTCGATCCACTATGGACTGAACCCTCACACTATTAGGTTAGATCCACTATGGACTAGACTCTCACACTATTATGTTAGAACCACTATGGACTGGACTCTGACTATTACGTTAGATTCACTATGGATTGGACTCTCACACTATTATGTAAGATCCACTATGGACTGGACTCTCACACTATTATGTTAGAACCACTATGGACTGGACTCTGACCCTTTTATGTTAGTATCACTATGGACTGGACTCTCACACTACTATGTTAGATCCACTATGGACTGGACTCTCACACTATTATGTTCGATCCACTATGGACTGGACTCTCACTATTATGTTAGATTCACTATGGACTGGACTCTCACACTACTATGTTAGATCCTCTATGGACTAGACTCTCACACTATTATGTTAGAACCACTATGGACTGGACTCTGACTATTACGTTAGATTCACTATGGACTGGACTCTCACACCATTATGTTAGATCCACTATGGACTAGACTTTCACACTATTATGTTAGAACCACTATGGACTGGACTCTGACACTATTATGTTAGATTCACTATGGACTGGACTCTCACACTACTATGTTAGATCCTCTATGGACTAGACTCTCACACTATTATGTTAGAACCACTATGGACTGGACTCTGACACTATTATGTTAGATTCACTATGGACTGGACTCTCACACTACTATGTTAGATCCTCTATGGACTAGACTCTCACACTATTATGTTAGAACCACTATGGACTGGACTCTGACTATTACGTTAGATTCACTATGGACTGGACTCTCACACCATTATGTTAGATCCACTATGGACTAGACTTTCACACTATTAGGTTAGAACCACTATGGACTGGACTCTCACACTATTACGTTAGATCCACTATGGACTGGACTCTCACACTATTATGTTAGATCCACTATGGACTGGACTCTCACACTATTATGTTAGATCCACTATGGACTGGACTCACACTATTATGTTAGATCCACTATGGACTGACCGGACTCTCACACTATTATGTTAGATCAACTATGGACTGGACTCTCACTATTATGTTAGATCCACTATGGACTGACCGGACTCTCACACTATTATGTTAGAACCACTATGGACTGGACTCTGACACTATTATGTTAGATTCACTATGGACTGGACTCTCACACTACTATGTTAGATCCTCTATGGACTAGACTCACACTATTATGTTAGAACCACTATGAACTGGACTCTGACTATTCCGTTAGCTTCACAATGGACTGGACTCTCACACTATTATGTTAGATCCACTATGGACTAGACTCTCACACTATTATGTTAGAACCACTATGGACTGGACTCTGACTATTACGTTAGATTCACTCTGGAGTGGACTCTCACACTACTATGTTAGATCCACTATGGACTAGACTCTCACACTATTATATTAGATCCACTATGGACTGGACTCTAACACTATTATGTTAGATCCACTATGGACTGGACTCACACACTATTATGTTAGATCGACTATGGACTGGACTCTCACTATTATGTTAGATCCACTATGGACTGGACTCTCACTACTATGGTGGATCCAACATGGACTGGACTCTCACACTATTATGTTCGATCCACTATGGACTGAACCCTCACACTATTAGGTTAGATCCACTATGGACTAGACTCTCACACTATTATGTTAGAACCACTATGGACTGGACTCTGACTATTACGTTAGATTCACTATGGATTGGACTCTCACACTACTATGTTAGATCCACTATGGACTGGACTCTCACACTATTATGTTAGAACCACTATGGACTGGACTCTGACACTATTACGTTAGATTCACTATGGATTGGACTCTCACACTACTATGTTAGATCCACTATGGACTGGACTCTCACACTATTATGTTCGATCCACTATGGACTGGACTCTCACACTATTATGTTAGAACCACTATGGACTGGACTCTAACACTATTATGTTAGATCCACTATGGACTGGACTGACACACTATTATGTTAGATCGACTATGGACTGGACTCTCACTATTATGTTAGATCCACTATGGACTGGACTCTCACTACTATGGTGGATCCACCATGGACTGGACTCTCGCGCTATTATGTTCGATCCACTATGGACTGAACCCTCACACTATTATGTTAGAAACACTATGGACTGGACTCTGACTATTACGTTAGATTCACTATGGATTGGACTCTCACACTATTATGTTAGATCCACTATGGACTGGACTCTCACACTATTATGTTAGATCCACTATGGACTGGACTCTGACCCTATTATGGTAGTATCACTATGGACTGGACTCTCACACTACTATGTTAGATCCACTATGGACTGGACTCTCACACTATTATGTTCGATCCACTATGGACTGGACTCTCACTATTATGTTAGATTCACTATGGACTGGACTCTCACACTACTATGTTAGATCCTCTATGGACTAGACTCTCACACTATTATGTTAGAACCACTATGGACTGGACTCTGACTATTACGTTAGATTCACTATGGACTGGACTCTCACACCATTATGTTAGATCCACTATGGACTAGACTTTCACACTATTATGTTAGAACCACTATGGACTTTACTCTGACACTATTATGTTAGATTCACTATGGACTGGACTCTCACACTACTATGTTAGATCCTCTATTGACTAGACTCTCACACTATTATGTTAGAACCACTATGGACTGGACTCTGATTATTACGTTAGATTCACTATGGACTGGACTCTCACACCATTATGTTAGATCCACTATGGACTAGACTTTCACACTATTAGGTTAGAACCACTATGGACTGGACTCTGACACTATTATGTTAGATTCACTATGGACTGGACTCTCACACTACTATGTTAGATCCTCTATGGACTAGACTCACACTATTATGTTAGAACCACTATGAACTGGACTCTGACTATTCCGTTAGCTTCACAATGGACTGGACTCTCACACTATTATGTTAGATCCACTAGGGACTAGACTCTCACACTATTATGTTAGAACCACTATGGACTGGACTCTGACTATTACGTTAGATTCACTCTGGAGTGGACTCTCACACTACTATGTTAGATCCACTATGGACTAGACTCTCACACTATTATATTAGATCCACTATGGACTGGACTCTAACACTATTATGTTAGATCCACTATGGACTGGACTCACACACTATTATGTTAGATCGACTATGGACTGGACTCTCACTATTATGTTGGATCCACTATGGACTGGACTCTCACTACTATGGTGGATCCACCATGGACTGGACTCTCACACTATTATGTTCGATCCACTATGGACTGAACCCTCACACTATTAGGTTAGATCCACTATGGACTAGACTCTCACACTATTATGTTAGAACCACTATGGACTGGACTCTGACTATTACGTTAGATTCACTATGGATTGGACTCTCACACTACTATGTTAGATCCACTATGGACTGGCCTCTCACACTATTATGTTAGAACCACTATGGACTGGACTCTGACACTATTATGTTAGATTCACTATGGACTGGACTCTCAACCTACTATGTTAGATCCACTATGGACTGGACTCTCACACTATTATGTTCGATCCACTATGGACTGGACTCTCACACTATTATGTTAGAACCACTATGGACTGGACTCTGACACTATTATGTTAGATTCACTATGGACTGGACTCTCACACTACTATGTTAGATCCTCTATGGACTAGACTCTCACACTATTATGTTAGAACCACTATGGACTGGACTCTGACTATTACGTTAGATTCACTATGGACTGGACTCTCACACCATTATGTTAGATCCACTATGGACTAGACTCTCACACTATTAGGTTAGAACCACTATGGACTGGACTCTGACTATTACGTTAGATTCACTCTGGACTGGACTCTCACACTACTATGTTAGATCCACTATGGACTAGATTCTCAAGCTATTATGTTAGATCCACTATGGACTGGACTCTAACACTATTATGTTAGATCCACTATGGACTGGACTCTCACACTGTTATGTTAGATCCACTATGGACTGGACTCTCACACTATTATGTTAGATCCACTATGGACTGGACTCTCACACTATTATGTTAGATCCACTATGGACTGGACTCTCACACTATTATGTTAGATCCACTATGGACTGGACTCACACTATTATGTTAGATCCACTGTGGACAGGACTCTGACACTATTATGTTAGATTCACTATGGACTGGACTCTCACACTATTATGTTAGATTCACTATGGACTGGACTCTCACATTATTATGTTCGATCCACTATGGACTGGACTCTCACACTATTATGTTAGAACCACTATGGACTGGACTCTGACACTATTATGTTAGATTCACTATGGACTGGACTCTCACACTACTATGTTAGATCCACTATGGACTGGACTCTCACACTATTATGTTCGATCCACTATGGACTGGACTCTCACACTATTATGTTAGAACCACTATGGACTGGACTCTGACCCTATTATGGTAGTATCACTATGGACTGGACTCTCACACTACTATGTTAGATCCACTATGGACTGGACTCTCACACTATTATGTTCGATCCACTATGGACTGGACTCTCACTATTATGTTAGATTCACTATGGACTGGACTCTCACACTACTATGTTAGATCCTCTATGGACTAGACTCTCACACTATTATGTTAGAACCACTATGGACTGGACTCTGACTATTACGTTAGATTCACTATGGACTGGACTCTCACACCATTATGTTAGATCCACTATGGACTAGACTTTCACACTATTATGTTAGAACCACTATGGACTTTACTCTGACACTATTATGTTAGATTCACTATGGACTGGACTCTCACACTACTATGTTAGATCCTCTATTGACTAGACTCTCACACTATTATGTTAGAACCACTATGGACTGGACTCTGATTATTACGTTAGATTCACTATGGACTGGACTCTCACACCATTATGTTAGATCCACTATGGACTAGACTTTCACACTATTAGGTTAGAACCACTATGGACTGGACTCTGACACTATTATGTTAGATTCACTATGGACTGGACTCTCACACTACTATGTTAGATCCTCTATGGACTAGACTCACACTATTATGTTAGAACCACTATGAACTGGACTCTGACTATTCCGTTAGCTTCACAATGGACTGGACTCTCACACTATTATGTTAGATCCACTAGGGACTAGACTCTCACACTATTATGTTAGAACCACTATGGACTGGACTCTGACTATTACGTTAGATTCACTCTGGAGTGGACTCTCACACTACTATGTTAGATCCACTATGGACTAGACTCTCACACTATTATATTAGATCCACTATGGACTGGACTCTAACACTATTATGTTAGATCCACTATGGACTGGACTCACACACTATTATGTTAGATCGACTATGGACTGGACTCTCACTATTATGTTGGATCCACTATGGACTGGACTCTCACTACTATGGTGGATCCACCATGGACTGGACTCTCACACTATTATGTTCGATCCACTATGGACTGAACCTTCACACTATTAGGTTAGATCCACTATGGACTAGACTCTCACACTATTATGTTAGAACCACTATGGACTGGACTCTGACTATTACGTTAGATTCACTATGGATTGGACTCTCACACTACTATGTTAGATCCACTATGGACTGGCCTCTCACACTATTATGTTAGAACCACTATGGACTGGACTCTGACACTATTATGTTAGATTCACTATGGACTGGACTCTCAACCTACTATGTTAGATCCACTATGGACTGGACTCTCACACTATTATGTTCGATCCACTATGGACTGGACTCTCACACTATTATGTTAGAACCACTATGGACTGGACTCTGACACTATTATGTTAGATTCACTATGGACTGGACTCTCACACTACTATGTTAGATCCTCTATGGACTAGACTCTCACACTATTATGTTAGAACCACTATGGACTGGACTCTGACTATTACGTTAGATTCACTATGGACTGGACTCTCACACCATTATGTTAGATCCACTATGGACTAGACTCTCACACTATTAGGTTAGAACCACTATGGACTGGACTCTGACTATTACGTTAGATTCACTCTGGACTGGACTCTCACACTACTATGTTAGATCCACTATGGACTAGATTCTCAAGCTATTATGTTAGATCCACTATGGACTGGACTCTAACACTATTATGTTAGATCCACTATGGACTGGACTCTCACACTGTTATGTTAGATCCACTATGGACTGGACTCTCACACTATTATGTTAGATCCACTATGGACTGGACTCTCACATTATTATGTTCGATCCACTATGGACTGGACTCTCACACTATTATGTTAGAACCACTATGGACTGGACTCTGACACTATTATGTTAGATTCACTATGGACTGGACTCTCACACTACTATGTTAGATCCACTATGGACTGGACTCTCACACTATTATGTTCGATCCACTATGGACTGGACTCTCACACTATTATGTTAGAACCACTATGGACTGGACTCTGACACTATTATGTTAGATTCACTATGGAATGGACTCTCACACTACTATGTTAGATCCTCTATGGACTAGACTCTCACACTATTATGTTAGAACCACTATGGACTGGACTCTGACTATTACGTTAGATTCACTATGGACTGGACTCTCACACCATTATGTTAGATCCACTATGGACTAAACTCTCACACTCTTATGTTAGAACCACTATGGACTGGACTCTGACTATTACGTTAGATTCACTCTGGACTGGACTCTCACACTACTATGTTAGATCCACTATGGACTAGACTCTCACACTATTATATTAGATCCACTATGGACTGGACTCTAACACTATTATGTTAGATCCACTATGGACTGGACTCTCACACTATTATGTTAGATCCACTATGGACTGGACTCTCACACTATTATGTTAGATCCACGTTGGACTGGACTCTCACACTATTATGTTGGATCCACTATGGACTGGACTCTCACACTATTATGTTAGATTCACTATGGACTGGACTCTCACACTATTATGTTAGATCCACTATGGACTGGACTCTCACACTATTATGTTAGATCCACTATGGACTGGACTCTCACACTATTATGTTAGATCCACTATGGACTGGACTCTCACACTATTATGTTAGATCTACTATGGACTGGACTCTCACACTATTATGTTAGATCCACTATGGACTGGACTCTCACACTATTATGTTAGATCCACTAAGGACTGGACTCACACTATTATGTTAGATCCACTATGGACTGACTGGACTCTCACACTATTATGTTAGATCAACTATGGACTGGACTCTCACTATTATGTTAGATCCACTATGGACTGGACTCTCACACTATTATGTTAGAACCACTATGGACTGCTCTCTGACACTATTATGTTAGATTCACTATGGACTGGACTCTCACACTATTATGTTCGATCCACTATGGACTGGACTCTCACACTATTATGTTAGAACCACTATGGACTGGACTCTGACACTATTATGTTAGATTCACTATGGACTGGACTCTCACACTACTATGTTAGATCATCTATGGACTAGACTCTCACACTATTATGTTAGAACCACTATGGACTGGACTCTGACACTATTATGTTCGATCCACTATGGACTGGACTCTCACACTATTATGTTAGAACCACTATGGACTGGACTCTCACACTATTATGTTCGATCCACTATGGACTGGACTCTCACACTATTATGTTAGAACCACTATGGACTGGACTCTGACACTATTATGTTAGATTCACTATGGACTGGACTCTCACACTACTATGTTAGATTCACTATGGACTGGACTCTCACACTATTATGTTAGAACCACTATGGACTGGACTCTGACTATTACGTTAGATTCACTATGGACTGGACTCTCACACCATTATGTTAGATCCACTATGGACTAAACTCTCACACTCTTATGTTAGAACCACTATGGACTGGACTCTGACTATTACGTTAGATTCACTCTGGACTGGACTCTCACACTACTATGTTAGATCCACTATGAACTAGACTCTCACACTATTATATTAGATCCACTATGGACTGGACTCTAACACTATTATGTTAGATCCACTATGGACTGGACTCTCACACTATTATGTTAGATCCACTATGGACTGGACTCTCACACTATTATGTTAGATCCACTATGGACTGGACTCTCACACTATTATGTTAGATCCACTATGGACTGGACTCTCACACTATTATGTTAGATTCACTATGGACTGGACTCTCACACTATTATGTTAGATCCACTATGGACTGGACTCTCACACTATTATGTTAGATCCACTATGGACTGGACTCTCACACTATTATGTTAGATCCACTATGGACTGGACTCTCACACTATTATGTTAGATCTACTATGGACTGGACTCTCACACTATTATGTTAGATCCACTATGGACTGGACTCTCACACTATTAATGTTAGAACCACTATGGACTGGTCTCTGACACTATTATGTTAGATTCACTATGGACTGGACTCTCACACTATTATGTTCGATCCACTATGGACTGGACTCTCACACTATTATGTTAGAACCACTATGGACTGGACTCTGACACTATTATGTTAGATTCACTATGGACTGGACTCTCACACTACTATGTTAGATCCACTATGGACTAGACTCTCACACTATTATGTTAGATCCACTATGGACTGGACTCTCACTACTATGGTGGATCCAACATGGACTGGACTCTCACACTATTATGTTCGATCCACTATGGACTGAACCCTCACACTATTAGGTTAGATCCACTATGGACTAGACTCTCACACTATTATGTTAGAACCACTATGGACTGGACTCTGACTATTACGTTAGATTCACTATGGATTGGACTCTCACACTACTATGTTAGATCCACTATGGACTGGACTCTCACACTATTATGTTAGAACCACTATGGACTGGACTCTGACACTATTACGTTAGATTCACTATGGATTGGACTCTCACACTACTATGTTAGATCCACTATGGACTGGACTCTCACACTATTATGTTCGATCCACTATGGACTGGACTCTCACATTATTATGTTAGAACCACTATGGACTGGACTCTAACACTATTATGTTAGATCCACTATGGACTGGACTGACACACTATTATGTTAGATCGACTATGGACTGGACTCTCACTATTATGTTAGATCCACTATGGACTGGACTCTCACTACTATGGTGGATCCACCATGGACTGGACTCTCGCGGATAATGTTCGATCCACTATGGACTGAACCCTCACACTATTAGGTTAGATCCACTATGGACTAGACTCTCACACTATTATGTTAGAAACACTATGGACTGGACTCTCACTACTATGGTGGATCCACCATGAACTGGACTCTCGCGCTATTATGTTCGATCCACTATGGACTGAACCCTCACACTATTAGGTTAGATCCACTATGGACTAGACTCTCACACTATTATGTTAGAACCACTATGGACTGGACTCTGACTATTACGTTAGATTCACTATGGATTGGACTCTCACACTATTATGTTAGATCCACTATGGACTGGACTCTCACACTATTATGTTAGAACCACTATGGACTGGACTCTGACCCTTTTATGTTAGTATCACTATGGACTGGACTCTCACACTACTATGTTAGATCCACTATGGACTGGACTCTCACACTATTATGTTTGATCCACTATGGACTGGACTCTCACTATTATGTTAGATTCACTATGGACTGGACTCTCACACTACTATGTTAGATCCACTATGGACTAGACTCTCACAATATTATGTTAGAACCACTATGGACTGGACTCTGACTATTACGTTAGATTCACTATGGACTGGACTCTCAAACCATTATGTTAGATCCACTATGGACTAGACTTTCACACTATTATGTTAGAACCACTATGGACTGGACTCTGACACTATTATGTTAGATTCACTATGGACTGGACTCTCACACTACTATGTTAGATCCTCTATGGACTAGACTCTCACACTATTATGTTAGAACCACTATGGACTGGACTCTGACACTATTATGTTAGATTCACTATGGACTGGACTCTCACACTACTATGTTAGATCCTCTATGGACTAGACTCTCACACTATTATGTTAGAACCACTATGGACTGGACTCTCACACCATTATGTTAGATCCACTATGGACTAGACTTTCACACTATTAGGTTAGAACCACTATGGACTGGACTCTGACTATTACGTTAGATTCACTCTGGACTGGACTCTCACACTACTATGTTAGATCCACTATGGACTAGACTCTCACACTATTATATTAGATCCACTATGGACTGGACTCTAACACTATTATGTTAGATCCACTATGGACTGGACTCTCACTATTATGTTAGATCCACTATGGACTGGACTCTCACACTATTATGTTAGATCCACTATGGACTGGACTCTCACACTATTATGTTAGATCCACTATGGACTGGACTCTCACACTATTATGTTAGATCCACTATGGACTGGACTCTCACACTATTATGTTAGATCCACTATGGACTGGACTCACACTATTATGTTAGATCCACTATGGACTGACCGGACTCTCACACTATTATGTTAGATCAACTATGGAGTGGACTCTCACTATTATGTTAGATCTACTATGGACTGGACTCTCACACTATTATGTTAGAACCACTATGGACTGACTCTGACACTATTATGTTAGATTCACTATGGACTGGACTCTCACACTACTATGTTAGATCCTCTATGGACTAGACTCACACTATTATGTTAGAACCACTATGAACTGGACTCTGACTATTCCGTTAGCTTCACAATGGACTGGACTCTCACACTATTATGTTAGATCCACTATGGACTAGACTCTCACACTATTATGTTAGAACCACTATGGACTGGACTCTGACTATTACGTTAGATTCACTCTGGAGTGGACTCTCACACTACTATGTTAGATCCACTATGGACTAGACTCTCACACTATTATATTAGATCCACTATGGACTGGACTCTAACACTATTATGTTAGATCCACTATGGACTGGACTCACACACTATTATGTTAGATCGACTATGGACTGGACTCTCACTATTATGTTAGATCCACTATGGACTGGACTCTCACTACTATGGTGGATCCAACATGGACTGGACTCTCACACTATTATGTTCGATCCACTATGGACTGAACCCTCACACTATTAGGTTAGATCCACTATGGACTATACTCTCACACTATTATGTTAGAACCACTATGGACTGGACTCTGACTATTACGTTAGATTCACTATGGATTGGACTCTCACACTACTATGTTAGATCCACTATGGACTGGACTCTCACACTATTATGTTAGAACCACTATGGACTGGACTTTGACACTATTACGTTAGATTCACTATGGATTGGACTCTCACACTACTATGTTAGATCCACTATGGACTGGACTCTCACACTATTATGTTCGATCCACTATGGACTGGACTCTCACACTATTATGTTAGAACCACTATGGACTGGACTCTAACACTATTATGTTAGATCCACTATGGACTGGACTGACACACTATTATGTTAGATCGACTATGGACTGGACTCTCACTATTATGTTAGATCCACTATGGACTGGACTCTCACTACTATGGTGGATCCACCATGGACTGGACTCTCGCGCTATTATGTTCGATCCACTATGGACTGAACCCTCACACTATTATGTTAGAAACACTATGGACTGGACTCTGACTATTACGTTAGATTCACTATGGATTGGACTCTCACACTATTATGTTAGATCCACTATGGACTGGACTCTCACACTATTATGTTAGAACCACTATGGACTGGACTCTGACCCTATTATGTTAGTATCACTATGGACTGGACTCTCACACTACTATGTTAGATCCACTATGGACTGGACTCTCACACTATTATGTTCGATCCACTATGGACTGGACTCTCACTATTATGTTAGATTCACTATGGACTGGACTCTCACACTACTATGTTAGATCCTCTATGGACTAGACTCTCACACTATTATGTTAGAACCACTATGGACTGGACTCTGACTATTACGTTAGATTCACTATGGACTGGACTCTCACACCATTATGTTAGATCCACTATGGACTAGACTTTCACACTATTATGTTAGAACCACTATGGACTTTACTCTGACACTATTATGTTAGATTCACTATGGACTGGACTCTCACACTACTATGTTAGATCCTCTATTGACTAGACTCTCACACTATTATGTTAGAACCACTATGGACTGGACTCTGATTATTACGTTAGATTCACTATGGACTGGACTCTCACACCATTATGTTAGATCCACTATGGACTAGACTTTCACACTATTAGGTTAGAACCACTATGGACTGGACTCTGACTATTACGTTAGATTCACTCTGGACTGGACTCTCACACTACTATGTTAGATCCACTATGGACTAGACTCTCACACTATTATATTAGATCCACTATGGACTGGACTCTAACACTATTATGTTAGATCCACTATGGACTGGACTCTCACTATTATGTTAGATCCACTATGGACTGGACTCTCACACTATTATGTTAGATCCACTATGGACTGGACTCTCACACTATTATGTTAGATCCACTATGGACTGGACTCTCACACTATTATGTTAGATCCACTATGGACTGGACTCTCACACTATTATGTTAGATCCACTATGGACTGGACTCTCACACTATTATGTTAGATCCACTATGGACTGGACTCACACTATTATGTTAGATCCACTATGGACTGGACTCACACTATTATGTTAGATCCACTATGGACTCACCGGACTCTCACACTATTATGTTAGATCAACTATGGACTGGACTCTCACTATTATGTTAGATCCACTATGGACTGACCGGACTCTCACACTATTATGTTAGAACCACTATGGACTGGACTCTGACACTATTATGTTAGATTCACTATGGACTGGACTCTCACACTACTATGTTAGATCCTCTATGGACTAGACTCACACTATTATGTTAGAACCACTATGAACTGGACTCTGACTATTCCGTTAGCTTCACAATGGACTGGACTCTCACACTATTATGTTAGATCCACTATGGACTAGACTCTCACACTATTATGTTAGAACCACTATGGACTGGACTCTGACTATTACGTTAGATTCACTCTGGAGTGGACTCTCACACTACTATGTTAGATCCACTATGGACTAGACTCTCACACTATTATATTAGATCCACTATGGACTGGACTCTAACACTATTATGTTAGATCCACTATGGACTGGACTCACACACTATTATGTTAGATCGACTATGGACTGGACTCTCACTATTATGTTAGATCCACTATGGACTGGACTCTCACTACTATGGTGGATCCAACATGGACTGGACTCTCACACTATTATGTTCGATCCACTATGGACTGAACCCTCACACTATTAGGTTAGATCCACTATGGACTATACTCTCACACTATTATGTTAGAACCACTATGGACTGGACTCTGACTATTACGTTAGATTCACTATGGATTGGACTCTCACACTACTATGTTAGATCCACTATGGACTGGACTCTCACACTATTATGTTAGAACCACTATGGACTGGACTTTGACACTATTACGTTAGATTCACTATGGATTGGACTCTCACACTACTATGTTAGATCCACTATGGACTGGACTCTCACACTATTATGTTCGATCCACTATGGACTGGACTCTCACACTATTATGTTAGAACCACTATGGACTGGACTCTAACACTATTATGTTAGATCGACTATGGACTGGACTCTCACTATTATGTTAGATCCACTATGGACTGGACTCTCACTACTATGGTGGATCCACCATGGACTGGACTCTCGCGCTATTATGTTCGATCCACTATGGACTGAACCCTCACACTATTATGTTAGAAACACTATGGACTGGACTCTGACTATTACGTTAGATTCACTATGGATTGGACTCTCACACTATTATGTTAGATCCACTATGGACTGGACTCTCACACTATTATGTTAGAACCACTATGGACTGGACTCTGACCCTATTATGTTAGTATCACTATGGACTGGACTCTCACACTACTATGTTAGATCCACTATGGACTGGACTCTCACACTATTATGTTCGATCCACTATGGACTGGACTCTCACTAATATGTTAGATTCACTATGGACTGGACTCTCACACTACTATGTTAGATCCTCTATGGACTAGACTCTCACACTATTATGTTAGAACCACTATGGACTGGACTCTGACTATTACGTTAGATTCACTATGGACTGGACTCTCACACCATTATGTTAGATCCACTATGGACTAGACTTTCACACTATTATGTTAGAACCACTATGGACTTTACTCTGACACTATTATGTTAGATTCACTATGGACTGGACTCTCACACTACTATGTTAGATCCTCTATTGACTAGACTCTCACACTATTATGTTAGAACCACTATGGACTGGACTCTGATTATTACGTTAGATTCACTATGGACTGGACTCTCACACCATTATGTTAGATCCACTATGGACTAGACTTTCACACTATTAGGTTAGAACCACTATGGACTGGACTCTGACTATTACGTTAGATTCACTCTGGACTGGACTCTCACACTACTATGTTAGATCCACTATGGACTAGACTCTCACACTATTATATTAGATCCACTATGGACTGGACTCTAACACTATTATGTTAGATCCACTATGGACTGGACTCTCACTATTATGTTAGATCCACTATGGACTGGACTCTCACACTATTATGTTAGATCCACTATGGACTGGACTCTCACACTATTATGTTAGATCCACTATGGACTGGACTCTCACACTATTATGTTAGATCCACTATGGACTGGACTCTCACACTATTATGTTAGATCCACTATGGACTGGACTCTCACACTATTATGTTAGATCCACTATGGACTGGACTCACACTATTATGTTAGATCCACTATGGACTGGACTCACACTATTATGTTAGATCCACTATGGACTCACCGGACTCTCACACTATTATGTTAGATCAACTATGGACTGGACTCTCACTATTATGTTAGATCCACTATGGACTGACCGGACTCTCACACTATTATGTTAGAACCACTATGGACTGGACTCTGACACTATTATGTTAGATTCACTATGGACTGGACTCTCACACTACTATGTTAGATCCTCTATGGACTAGACTCACACTATTATGTTAGAACCACTATGAACTGGACTCTGACTATTCCGTTAGCTTCACAATGGACTGGACTCTCACACTATTATGTTAGATCCACTATGGACTAGACTCTCACACTATTATGTTAGAACCACTATGGACTGGACTCTGACTATTACGTTAGATTCACTCTGGAGTGGACTCTCACACTACTATGTTAGATCCACTATGGACTAGACTCTCACACTATTATATTAGATCCACTATGGACAGGACTCTAACACTATTATGTTAGATCCACTATGGACTGGACTCACACACTATTATGTTAGATCGACTATGGACTGGACTCTCACTATTATGTTAGATCCACTACGGACTGGACTCTCACTACTATGGTGGATCCACCATGGACTGGACTCTCACACTATTATGTTCGATCCACTATGGACTGAACCCTCACACTATTAGGTTAGATCCACTATGGACTAGACTCTCACACTATTATGTTAGAACCACTATGGACTGGACTCTGACTATTACGTTAGATTCACTATGGATTGGACTCTCACACTACTATGTTAGATCCACTATGGACTGGACTCTCACACTATTATGTTAGAACCACTATGGACTGGACTCTGACACTATTATGTTAGATTCACTATGGACTGGACTCTCAACCTACTATGTTAGATCCACTATGGACTGGACTCTCACACTATTATGTTCGATCCACTATGGACTGGACTCTCACACTATTATGTTAGAACCACTATGGACTGGACTCTGACACTATTATGTTAGATTCACTATGGACTGGACTCTCACACTACTATGTTAGAACCACTATGGACTGGACTCTGACTATTACGTTAGATTCACTATGGACTGGACTCCGACTATTACGTTAGATTCACTATGGACTGGACTCTCACACCATTATGTTAGATCCACTATGGACTAGACTCTCACACTATTAGGTTAGAACCACTATGGACTGGACTCTGACTATTACGTTAGATTCACTCTGGACTGGACTCTCACACTACTATGTTAGATCCACTATGGACTAGATTCTCAAGCTATTATGTTAGATCCACTATGGACTGGACTCTAACACTATTATGTTAGATCCATTATGGACTGGACTCTCACACTATTATGTTAGATCCACTATGGACTGGACTATCACACTATTATGTTAGATCCACTATGGACTGGACTCTCACACTATTATGTTAGATCCACTATGGACTGGACTCACACTATTATGTTAGATCCACTGTGGACAGGACTCTGACACTATTATGTTAGATTCACTATGGACTGGACTCTCACACTATTATGTTAGATTCACTATGGACTGGACTCTCACATTATTATGTTCGATCCACTATGGACTGGACTCTCACACTATTATGTTAGAACCACTATGGACTGGACTCTGACACTATTATGTTAGATTCACTATGGACTGGACTCTCACACTACTATGTTAGATCCACTATGGACTGGACTCTCACACTATTATGTTCGATCCACTATGGACTGGACTCTCACACTATTATGTTAGAACCACTATGGACTGGACTCTGACACTATTATGTTAGATTCACTATGGAATGGACTCTCACACTACTATGTTAGATCCTCTATGGACTAGACTCTCACACTATTATGTTAGAACCACTATGGACTGGACTCTGACTATTACGTTAGATTCACTATGGACTGGACTCTCACTCCATTATGTTAGATCCACTATGGACTAAACTCTCACACTCTTATGTTAGAACCACTATGGACTGGACTCTGACTATTACGTTAGATTCACTCTGGACTGGACTCTCACACTACTATGTTAGATCCACTATGGACTAGACTCTCACACTATTATATTAGATCCACTATGGACTGGACTCTAACACTATTATGTTGGATCCACTATGGACTGGACTCTCACACTATTATGTTAGATCCACTATGGACTGGACTCTCACACTATTATGTTAGATCCACTATGGACTGGACTCTCACACTATTATGTTGGATCCACTATGGACTGGACTCTCACACTATTATGTTAGATTCACTATGGACTGGACTCTCACACTATTATGTTAGATCCACTATGGACTGGACTCTCACACTATTATGTTAGATCCACTATGGACTGGACTCTCACACTATTATGTTAGATCCAGTATGGACTGGACTCTCACACTATTATGTTAGATCTACTATGGACTGGACTCTCACACTATTATGTTAGATCCACTATGGACTGGACTCTCACACTATTATGTTAGATCCACTAAGGACTGGACTCACACTATTATGTTAGATCCACTATGGACTGACTGGACTCTCACACTATTATGTTAGATCAACTATGGACTGGACTCTCACACTATTATGTTAGATCCAGTATGGACTGGACTCTCTCACTATTATGTTAGATCCACTATGGACTGGACTCTCACACTATTATGTTAGAACCACTATGGACTGGTCTCTGACACTATTATGTTAGATTCACTATGGACTGGACTCTCACACTATTATGTTCGATCCACTATGGACTGGACTCTCACACTATTATGTTAGAACCACTATGGACTGGACTCTGACACTATTATGTTAGATTCACTATGGACTGGACTCTCACACTACTATGTTAGATCCTCTATGGACTAGACTCTCACACTATTATGTTAGAACCACTATGGACTGGACTCTGACACTATTATGTTCGATCCACTATGGACTGGACTCTCACACTATTATGTTAGAACCACTATGGACTGGACTCTCACACTATTATGTTCGATCCACTATGGACTGGACTCTCACACTATTATGTTAGAACCACTATGGACTGGACTCTGACACTATTATGTTAGATTCACTATGGACTGGACTCTCACACTACTATGTTAGATTCACTATGGACTGGACTCTCACACTATTATGTTAGAACCACTATGGACTGGACTCTGACTATTACGTTAGATTCACTATGGACTGGACTCTCACACCATTATGTTAGATCCACTATGGACTAAACTCTCACACTCTTATGTTAGAACCACTATGGACTGGACTCTGACTATTACGTTAGATTCACTCTGGACTGGACTCTCACACTACTATGTTAGATCCACTATGAACTAGACTCTCACACTATTATATTAGATCCACTATGGACTGGACTCTAACACTATTATGTTAGATCCACTATGGACTGGACTCTCACACTATTATGTTAGATCCACTATGGACTGGACTTTCACACTATTAGGTTAGATTCACTCTGGACTGGACTCTCACACTACTATGTTAGATCCACTATGAACTAGACTCTCACACTATTATATTAGATCCACTATGGACTGGACTCTAACACTATTATGTTAGATCCACTATGGACTGGACTCTCACACTATTATGTTAGATCCACTATGGACTGGACTTTCACACTATTATGTTAGATCCACTATGGACTGGACTCTCACACTATTATGTTAGATCCACTATGGACTGGACTCTCACACTATTATGTTAGATTCACTATGGACTGGACTCTCACACTATTATGTTAGATCCACTATGGACTGGACTCTCACACTATTATGTTAGATCCACTATGGACTGGACTCTCACACTATTATGTTAGATCCACTATGGACTGGACTCTCACACTATTATGTTAGATCTACTATGGACTGGACTCTCACACTATTATGTTCGATCCACTATGGACTGGACTCTCACACTATTAATGTTAGGACCACTATGGACTGGTCTCTGACACTATTATGTTAGATTCACTATGGACTGGACTCTCACACTATTATGTTCGATCCACTATGGACTGGACTCTCACACTATTATGTTAGAACCACTATGGACTGGACTCTGACACTATTATGTTAGATTCACTATGGACTGGACTCTCACACTACTATGTTAGATCCTCTATGGACTAGACTCTCACACTATTATGTTAGAACCACTATGGACTGGACTCTGACACTATTATGTTCGATCCACTATGGACTGGACTCTCACACTATTATGTTAGAACCACTATGGACTGGACTCTCACACTATTATGTTCGATCCACTATGGACTGGACTCTCACACTATTATGTTAGAACCACTATGGACTGGACTCTGACACTATTATGTTATATTCACTATGGACTGGACTCTCACACTACTATGTTAGATCCTCTATGGACTAGACTCTCACACTATTATGTTAGAACCACTATGGACTGGACTCTGACACTATTATGTTAGATTCACTATGGACTGGACTCTCACACTACTATGTTAGATCCACTATGGACTGGACTCTCACACTATTATGTTCGATCCACTATGGACTGGACTCTCACACTATTATGTTAGAACCACTATGGACTGGACTCTGACACTATTATGTTAGATTCACTATGGACTGGACTCTCACACTACTATGTTAGATCCTCTATGGACTAGACTCTCACACTATTATGTTAGAACCACTATGGACTGGACTCTGACTATCACGTTAGATTCACTATGGACTGGACTCTCACACTACTATGTTAGATCCACTATGGACTGGACTCTCACACTATTATGTTAGAACCACTATGGACTGGACTCTGACACTATTATGTTAGATTCACTATGGACTGGACTCTCACACTACTATGTTAGATCCACTATGGACTGGACTCTCACACTATTATGTTAGAACCACTATGGACTGGACTCTGACACTATTATGTTAGATTCACTATGGACTGGACTCTCACACTACTATGTTAGATCCTCTATGGACTAGACTCTCACACTATTATGTTAGATCCACTATGGACTGGACTCTCACACTATTATGTTAGAACCACTATGGACTGGACTCTGACACTATTATGTTAGATTCACTATGGACTGGACTCTCACACTACTATGTTAGATCCTCTATGGACTAGACTCTCACACTATTATGTTAGATCCACTATGGACTGGACTCTCACACTATTATGTTAGATCCACTATGGACTGGACTCTGACTATTACGTTAGATTCATTATGGACTGGACTCTCACACCATTATGTTAGATCCACTATGGACTAGACTCTCACACTATTATGTTAGAACCACTATGGACTGGACTCTGACTATTACGTTAGATTCACTCTGGACTGGACTCTCACACTACTATGTTAGATCCACTATGGACTAGACTCTCACACTATTATATTAGATCCACTATGGACTGGACTCTAACACTATTATGTTAGATCCACTATGGACTGGACTCTCACTACTATGTTGGATCCACTATGGACTGGACTCTCACATTATTATGTTAGATCCACTACGGACTGGACTCTCACTATTATGTTAGATCCACTATGGACTAGATAGATAGATAGATAGATAGATAGATAGATAGATAGATAGATAGTACTTTATTTATTCCGTCAGGAGAGTTCCTTCAGGAAAATTACAATTTTCAGCACAATCCCATTCAAGATCAGACAAACATTACAGGGAGACAGAACAGGATCGCTGACGGGTCTGCCGGCTTCCAGCGCCCCTTACAAAAAAGATGACATACAGGTAAACAAGGGGGGGGATAGAAGATTAAAATAAAATTAAAAAAATGGGTTAGCCTAGGCGTGGAGTGGGGGTGCAGACTGAGGCCAAGGGAAAAAAAAAAAACAAAAAAAAAAAACAACAACTCATAGCCATAGTACACATCCCTCTTCCATGTGTGTAAGAGGGAAACATCAAACATCAAAGAACACAGAGGACATTAAAGACATTAAAGCAGCAGATACAACCAGACACTTCTACATACTAGCTATGAATAAAAAGTAAAATAAACATATCCACTGTGATGGCCTCTGCGCTGTTCCACGCCATCGTCCGCTGGGGTGGAGGGAGCATGGCCAGAGACAGAAGCAGACCCAACAGGGCAACCAAGACAGCCGACTGCACTCTCGCCCAGTGTCCAGTCCGCATGGATGAGCGAGGATACATCCAAGGTGACTGAGGTGTCCGACACCTGCTCACCCAGCCAAGACACCGCGAAGCCTCTCCGTCCCAGTAGCTCAGTGCTAGCTCCACAGCCCTGTCCCCTCATCCGCATCTCCTCCAGTACATCCAAACAGACTCTGGTGTAGCAGAGACCCTGCAGCTGGTCTCCATGGCCAAAAGGCTCCGGGGAGGCAGATCCAGAAGTCCACAAAAAAAAAAAAAAAAAGCACCACAGAGGTCACGAAAGTGCTACCCCTTGTCACACAGTCCCAAAGGGTCCCGGACCGAAATGCAAAAAAATATAATACCACATGAAAACAAGAGGGAAACACAAAAGGATGACACAAGAGCACAGAGCTCCTGCCTACAGCAGCCACTACAGCAGCGCCATCTTGGACTAGTCTCTCTCACTATTATGTTAGATCCACTATGGACTGGACTCTCACTATTATGTTGGATCCACTATGGACTGAACTCCCACTATTATGTTAGATCCATTATGGACTGGACTCTCACAAATATTATGCTAGGGGTCATCTGCGGTCACTTCCAAGGTTTGTCATTGTCCCATTGGGTTGAGTTTTTCCTTGGTAGCCCTTTGAGACACTGGTGATTTAGGGCTATATAAATAAACAATGATTGTTTTATTAGGATATTTTTTTTCTCAGAATATATATTTTTTTCTCATTAAAAATGACGGATGTTTGTTGTTTCAACTCTGATTAAACTATCGATATTTTATGACTTACAAATCCTCCAAATGTGTCTGGTGAACTTGTCCCACAGGACGTGTTCAGAGTCCAGTAGAGGGTGTGTCACTGCGGTCTCTCTCCTCTACAAGTTCAACACGTCACGCCAACAGGAAAAGGCGAGCCTAACAGTTCTGGCAGAGAGGTACAACTCAACACCCGATGACTTTGTTTGAATATCCAACAACTCCTTGTGGCTTCTTCCAACTTCTCAGGCTGGACAAGGAAAGTCTGAGCCTGATGAGCTTGCATGTCAGGCTGGCAACGCTCAAAGCTGAAAGGGAAGAAACATGCAATGCTGCGTATTTGGTAGCACAACAATGTTGGGACATGTGGTAAGACATAAAGTGCCAACACTGTGTCCGTGGTTGGTGTAGAAATAGAGCGGTTGGAATATTGTCTTTGCAGGCCACAAGTTTACAGTCCATGCAGAGAAGAGCAGGCTGCTTCACTGCTGCACAGTCCAGATGTAGAAGAACACCTAAGAGACTGCCAGTTATCACAGCAGGTCAAATATTGCTATTTTGTTACCTAATCAACCTCTTTTTCTTCTTTTGTGGTGGTTGCACTCAAGGTTAAAGGTGTGATACCGCCACCTACTGTATTGGAATGTGAACCGGAGTGCCCCCCGCCCCCCCCTCACATACAAACATACTATTTATACCATGCCAAACTACGAAGTTTGTAAATTCTATTTCATAAACCCGCCTCTTCTAGCCATACTTGCCAACTCCCGAAATTCAGCGCCTCTCCCAAAAACCTCCCGGGACAAATTTTCTCCCGAAAATCTCCCAAAATTCAGCCGGAGCTGGAGGCCACGCCCCCTCCAGCTCCATGCGGACTTGAGCGAGGACAGCCTGTTTTCACGTCCGCTTTCCCACAATATAAACAGTGTGTCTGCCCATTGACGTTATAACTGTAGAATGATCGAGGGTGAGTTCTTGGTTTCTTATGTGGGTTTATTGTTGGGCAGTTTCAGTAACGTCCTCCCAGCGCGGTAACAACACAATACAACAGCAGTCACGTTTTTGTCTACCGTAAAGCAGTTTGTCTGCCGTAAACAGCAATATTGTGACACTCTTAAACACGACAATACTGCCATCTACTGTACATGCATATGGTTGGAAAAATAGCAACAGAGAATAGAACAAGGATGGACAATTCAACCCTTAACTCGACAATGATTAGATGAGTGTTGTGTGTGTATATGTGTAAATAAATTAACACTGAAATTAATGAAACTCTTAAGTATTTCTTTTATTTATATATATATATATATATATATATATATATATATATATATATATAGATAGATAGAATTCACTGAAAGTCAAGTATTTCTCTAATATATATATGTGTGTGTGTGTGTGTGCGTGTGTGTGTGTGTGTGTGTGCGTGTGCGTGTGCGTGTGCGTGTGCGTGTGTGTGTGTGCGTGTGCGTGTGCGTGTGCGTGTGCGTGTGCGTGTGTGTGTGCGTGTGTGTGTGTGTGTGTGTGTGTGTGTGAAATACTTGACTTGGTGAATTGTAGCTGTAAATATACGCCTCCCCTCTTAACCGCACTCCACCTCACCCCTGTACACGCCACCCCCCCCTTCCTACACACACACACACCTCCCACCTCCCAAAATTGGACGTCTCAAGGTTGGCAAGTATGCTTCTAGCAACTTCACCTAAATCTTCTGGGTCAGGTTCAAACACTGATGGCATCTATTAAACAGACAAAGAAGCATGGAATCAATCAGACAGAGCTGAATTTGGCTCAATGAGGAGAAACGTCTGGGCTGTACTCTTGTACAGTATCCCACCACGCTCTGACAAAAGATTGCACGCCTCCTCTTTTATTTGGACTTTTCCTGATTACATGGCAACAGCTGTTTCTAAAGGAAGGGGGGTTCGTAAAAAGCTGTCGCCTTTGGTTACAAAACAGTTCTAAGAGAAGGTGCCAGGAGTCGGGTCAGGTCCTGCTTCCTCTCCGCTTTGTAGATCTCGGGTCAAGACAAAATCTCCCTGTGGATTACAATACATCATACTTGCCAACCCTCCTGATTTTTCAGGGAGACTCCCGAATTTCAGTCCACCTCCTGAAAATCTCCGGGGGTGACCATTCTCCCGAATTTCTCCCGATTTCCACCCGACCAACAAAATTGTGGGCGTGCCTTAAAGGCACTGCCTTTAGCATCCTCTACAACCTGTCGTCACGTCCGCTTTTCCTCCATACAAACAGCGTGCCGACTCAGTCACATGTATACGGCTTTTACAGACACACACAAGTGAATGCCATGCATACTTGGTCAACAGCCATACAGATCACACTGAGGGTGGCCGTATAAACAACTTTAACACTGTTACAAATATGCGCCACACTGTCAACCCACACCAAACAAGAATGACAAACGCATTTCGGGTGAACATCCGCACCGTAACACAACAAAACAAATACCCAGAAGCCCTTGCAGACTAACTCTTCCAGAACGCTACAATATACACCGCCGCTAACACCAAACCTCCCCCACACCCCCTAATTCGGAGGTCTCAAGGTTGGCAAGTATGCAATACATCAAAGAAACCAACACCTTCACGTCGCTTCCCATCCTACACAGTGGAGTTTTACAAGCCTTTTGATTGGCAAGATCAAAGACAGCTTTTGTCTGCTCGCAGGGAACTCATTGAAAGTTTTGTGATAACTTGGATACAATTATTCTGACATTCCGCTTGGTGCTTTGTACCTTCTTCTGTCCATGTCTTCTAACTTCCTCTCTCAGTTTACTCATTTCTCTAATGTACTTCCCACAATAAAGGATTGCAGCTGTCACATAATCCCGTTGGCTGTTTACTTATAAGGTCTTATTTAGTCTGGTGTGTCCTGATCTAATGCATGATATGATTCCTTCCCCTTTATTGCTCCCCTTTACAGTTCTTCCCGCTCCTACAGTGTTCTGTATTGCATATAAGTGTCTTCCTGTTGTACTCATGTCTCGATTTGACAGCCATTCTTTCGGAATATTTCCTTTTAATTAATGATTTTGCATCAGTCTTACTAAGAGGTACCTCACCCTCTCAAGTCCTTTCAGCAAACATTCTACTGCTTACCCAGCAGACCTTCCTGCAATTGCTGGTGCTCAGCCAGGAGCAGACGAGGAAGCAGCTGGTCCACTTGCTACATGGCGTCACCTTAGAGGATGTGCAAAAACCCGCTCCCACAAAGTCTCCTAAAGCAGGTGAATTCTTGCCGCTTATTAGCGATGTTGTGTCGCACCGCTGAGAAAATGAAGGTCCCACTGCCAATAGATTGCGTCAAAAGGCTGCAACAAATCCGCCACACCTGTGAAAGGAGCAGCGAGATAAAGAAAGCCCTGTCTGACATCTGCGGAACCCCGACGGAGTGGTCCCAGGACCAGCTGGAACAGGTGTCCTTGAGACTCTTGACACATGTTCTGGAGCTGCAGGAGAAGCAGACGTCGTCGTTGCTTCAAGATCTGATGAACAAGGTGAGGATCAAATGGGACTAATTAGATAAATGAATACATTCTGTGTCGTTTTCAGTTAATTATTTCAATTTTAATTAATTAGTTAATACTTTTTTATTCAATAATTATTGATTTCATTTTTTCATAGTTTAAGTAATGATTTCATGATTTAATTGATTATTTCAATATTTTATTATTTATTTAATCAATTAATCATGCAGGTTTATCACCTATTGAATCAATTTTTCAATATTTATTTTTATCACAATGTAAATATTTCACGGTTTGATCAATTAACCATTTATTAAATATTGATTTCATATTTTTTATTTCAGGATCAATCACTTATATTTAGTGTATAATTGTGTTTTTCAAAATTTAATAAATTTTTTGATACTTAATAATTTATTCAACATGTAATTATTATTGATTTATTTATGTAATTATTATTATATATTTTTTTAAAGCCTAATGGTTAGAGTCCGCCCTGAGATCGGTAGGTTGTGAGTTCAAAACCCCAGCCGAGTCATACCAAAGACTATAGAAATGGGATCCATTACCTCCCTGCTTGGCACTCACTATTACGTTAGATACACTATGGACTGGACTCTCACACTATTATGTTAGATCCACTATGGACTGGACTCTCACACTATTATGTTAGATCCACTATGGACTGGACTCACACACTAGTATGTTAGATCCACAATGGACTGGACTCTCACACTATTATGTTAGATCCACTATGGACTGGACTCTCTCACTATTATGTTAGATCCACTATGGACTGGACTCTCACACTATTATGTTAGATCCACTATGGACTGGATTCTCACTATTGTGTTGGATCCACTTTGGACTAAACTCACTATGTTAGAGCCACAATGGACTGGACTCTCACACTATTATGTTAGATCCACTATGGAATGGACTCACACTATTATGTTAGATCCACTATGGACTGGACTCACACTATTATGTTAAATCCACTATGGAATGGACTCACACTATTATGTTAGATCCACTATGGACTGGACTCACACTATTTTGTTAGATCCACTACGGACTGGACTCTCACACTATTATGTTAGATCCACTATGGACTGGACTCACACTATTATGTTATATCCACTATGGACTGGACTCTCACACTATTATGTTAGATCAACTATGGACTGGACTCTCACTATTATGTTGGATCCACTTTGGACTGGACTCTCACACTACTATGTTGGATACACTATGGACTGGACTCTCACTATTATGTTAGATCCACTATTAACTGGACTCTCACTATTATGTTAGTTCCACTATGGACTGGACTCTCACTATTATGTTTGATCCACTATGGACTGGACTCTCACTATTATGTTGGATCCACTATGGACTGGACTCTCACTATTATGTTAGATCCACTATGGACTGGACTCTCATTATTATGTTAGATCCACTATGGACTGGACTCTCACTATTATGTTAGATCCACTATGGACTGGACTCTCACACTATTACGTTTGATCCACAATGGACTGGACTCTCACTATTATGTTAGATCCACTATGGACTGGACTCTCACTATTATGTTGGATCCACTATGGACTGGACTCTCACACTATTATGTTAGATCCACTATGGACTGGACTCACACTATTATGTTAGATCCACTATGGACTGACTATGGACTGGACTCTCACTATTATGCTAGATCCACTATGGACTGGACTCTCACTATTATGTTAGATCCACTATGAACTGGACTCTCACTATTATGTTAGATCCACTATGGACTGGACTCTCACACTATTATGTTAGATCCACTATGGACTGGACTCACACTATTATGTTAGATCCACTATGGACTGACTATGGACTGGACTCTCACTATTATGCTAGATCCACTATGGACTGGACTCTCACTATTATGTTAGATCCACTATGGACTGGACTCTCACACTATTATGTTAGATCCATTATGGACTGGACTCACACTATTATGTTAGATCCACTATGGACTGACTATGGACTGGACTCTCACTATTATGCTAGATCCACTATGGACTGGACTCTCACTATTATGTTAGATCCACTATGGACTGGACTCTCACTATTATGTTAGATCCACTATGGACTGGACTCTCACACTATTATGCTAGATTCACTCGACGTCCATTGCACCTGTCGCCCAGGGGAAGGGGCGAGGGGTCCCCACATTTGCGGTCCCCTGCAAGGTTCCTCGTTGTCATCCCATTAGGTTGAGTTTTTCCTTGCCCTGATGTGGGATCTGACTATAAAAACACTATAAAAATGGGAGCCATAACCTCCCTGCTTGGCATTCAGCACCAAGGGTTGGAATTGGGGGTTAAATCACCAAAAATGATTCCCGGGCGTGGCCACCGCTGCGACTCACTGCTCCCCTCACCTCCCAGGGGGTGAACAAGGGTGGTGATGGGTCACATGCAGAGAATAAATTTACCACACTTGTGTGTGTGAAAATCATTGGGACTTGAACTTTAACTTAACTTTAAAATGTTTCCCACTAACTCCTAAAAGTGGAACCATTCATTAAATCATGAAATGATTAATGATTAAATCAATGCTTAATATGAATGTCATTTTACAAAAAAATAATTGACACATATGTGTATTTAATTCTAATTATACTTAATATGATTTAAATATGTATCTACTCATTTCATTGTGTCCCTTTTAAACATTATTTCCCCAAGAAAAGTATGAAAAATATATATAATCTATAAAAAATTATATTTGAAGTAAAGATAATGGCGCTCGGGATCTTTCTGTGTGGAGTTTGCATGTTCTCCCTGGGTACTCCGGCTTCCTCCCACCTACAAAAACATACACCTGGGAATAGGCTCCTCCCACCTCCAAAGACATGCACCTGGGGATAGGCCCCTCCCACCTCCAAAGACATGCACCTGGGGGTAGGCCCCTCCCACCTCCAAAGACATGCACCTGGGGGTAGGCCCCTCCCACCTCCAAAGACATGCACATTGGGATAGGCCCCTCCCACCTCCAAAGACATGCACCTGGGGATAGGCCCCTCCCACCTCCAAAGACATGCACCTGGGGATTGGCCTCCCCTCCTCCAAAAACATACAACTGGGGATAGGCCCCTCCCACCTCCAAAGACATGTACTTGGGGATAGGTTGATTGGCAACACTAAATGGTCCCTAGCGTGTAAATGTTGTCTGTTTATCTGTGTTGGCCCTTATGATGTGGTGGCAACTTGTCCAGGGTGTACCCCGCCTTCAGCCCAAATGCTGCTGGGATAGGCTCCAGCTCCCCCTGCGACCCCAAACGGGACAAGCGGTAGAAAAAGGATGTCTTTTTTTATCTTTTGAAATTGTGTCACAATGTTTTTAAAAAGGAAAACCGGTCATCAAAAGAACATTAGTAAAGTAACGATGCATTTGTTGAAGAAGGCGTGTCCACCGTGTGTGTGCAGGGTGAGCAGCACCTTCAAGGACTTCAAGAAGAGTATGAATCCAAACTGCGAGAAGACCAACACGGCAATCTTCTCCAACTCATCAGCACAGAAGCGTCTTCCACGACTTCAGACACTCATTGGATTCAGGAACAAGTCCCAGATCAGGGGACTTGTAGTGGACCCGCAGAGAACCAGAACCTCACCGCTGGATCTCCTCGATCTCTGACCACAACCAGCAGTCACGCAGATGGAGGCCAAACTGAGGGTGTACCTAATAAACAGGCTGTTTGTGCAGGTACCTCCATCACAACTTTAGGATTAGGAACCTTAAAGGCTTACTGAAACCCACTACTACCGACCATGCAGTCTGATAGTTTATATATCAATGATGAAATATTAACATTGCAACACACGCCAATACGGCCTTTTTAGTTTACTAAATTGCAATTTTAAATTTCGCGCGTAAGTATCATGCTAAAATGATGTCGCGTGCGCGTGACGTCACGCATTGTAGCGCACATTTTGTTCCAGCATTGTTCACCGCTATAAGTCGTCTCTTTTCATCGCGTAATTCCACAGTATTCTGGACCTCTGTGTTGCTGAATCTTTTGCAATTTCTTCAATAAATAATGGAGACATCAAAGAAGAAAGCTGTAGGTGGGAAGCGGTGTATTGCGGCCGCCATTAGCAACACAAACACAGCCGGTGTTTCATTGTTTACATTCCCGAAAGATGACGGTGAAGCTTTACTATGGAACAGAGCGGTCAAGCGGACACGGTTGGATTGGACCACACACACAAAGTAGAATAGAATAGACTTTATTGTCATTGTATTTGCATATAACGAGGTTAAAGACTCCAACTTAAGGTGCGGTTGTGGGAACAAATATGGGGTAAAATAAACAACACAATTGAACTAACATTTGAAATAAACAGACTACGATCGAATAAAAATAACAAGCAATCCTGTACAGTATACAAAACACTGTAGAAATACAAATGACTGTACAATATACAGAACAAGACAAGAGTACCGACGTAATAAATAACAATCAGTGTCGGACGTATTGCACTTGAAGGGTAGTATTGCACAGTAGGGTATTAGGGCAGGATGTTGTACAGTGGGTGAATCATTATTACTATAAGCTAGAGTTCAACATGGTGACAGCTCTGGGGAAAAAGCTTTCTCTGAGCCTGTTTGTTCTGGCTCTGATGCACCTGTAGCGCCTGCCAGGTGGTAGCCAGGGTGTGTACTGTCTTTGGTGATGGTTTTTGCTTTCTTAAGGCAACGGGAGTTATGTAACTCAAGTACAGTGTATTATGCAGCGATCATTTCGAAAGATCGTGTTTCGAAGAGGGTCCCTTGCGAAGGGCAGAGTTGGTCATCGCCACCACCCGTCGACTGGTGCTAAAGAAAGGTGCAGGGCCGACCTTCAGGTTGTACGGGTAGACCATATAATCTCACTAAAATACTAGTAACACAATAAGCAGATAAGGGATTTTCCAGAATTATCCTAGTAAATTTGTCTAATAACATCTGAATCGCTCCCACTGTGTAGTCTTTTTTGTTTTTTTCTAGCCCTTCCCTCACACTTTCCTCATCCACAAATCTTTCATCCTCGCTCATATTAATGGGGAAATCGTCGCTTTCTCGGTCCGAATCGCTCTCGCTGCTGGTGGCCATGATTGTAAACAATGTTCAGATGTGAGGAGCTCCACAACCCGTGACGTCACCCACACATCGTCTGCTACTTCCGGTAAAGGCAAGGCTTTTTTATTAGCGACCAAAAGTTGCGAACTTTATCGTCGATGTTCTCTACTAAATCCTTTCAGCAAAAATATGGCAATATCGCGAAATGATCAAGTATGACACATAGAATGGACCTGCTATCCCCGTTTAAATAAGAAAATCTCATTTCAGTAGGCCTTTAACCCCGAGTGTTCAAACAACTGGGGTTGGGCCAAGAAAGTCTAACTCATTTTTTGGATGTTTTTGAAACTGTAAAATTGTTGTCGCTTGGAATCTGATTATTATGGATTATCATCGAGTTATTGGAATTTTCTCCTGATGTTCAACCAATCAGAAGGCACGTCATTGTTGGAGTGCAGAGGTATGGGGTCCAGTGGAAAAATGTCATCAAGCATCTGAAATATATATTTATTATTTAGTTCACTTCTCTCACAGTTAGCTCATTTTCTTTACATTTGAGGCAGAAATGAAATGGTGAATCTAAATGTTAAATCTAAATTCTAAATGTTAAGTATTAAAATCTAAATCTAAGTGTTAAATGTAAATATAAATATACATGTTATATGTAAATGGTAAAAGTAAATGTTACATCTAAATGTCAAACAATTAATAAAATGTCAAATAATGTTGGATATAAATGTTCAATCTAAATGTCTAAATCTAAATGTTAAATATAAATGATATACATCTAAGGAATATATCTAATGCTAAATTTAAATTTAAATGTTATCTAAATCTAAATGTTAAATTTAAATGTTATATATATATAAATCTAAATGTTAAATATATGTTTTATCTAAATCTAAATGTTATATGTAAATGGTAAAAGTAAATGTTAAACAATAAATCAAAATGTCAATGTTAGATAAATACAAATGTTCAATCTAAATGTCTAAATCTAAATTTTAAATATAATTGATATAAATCTAAGGAATTAATCTAATGCTAAATCTAAATTTAAATGTTATGTCTAAATCTAGATGTTAAATTCAAATGTTATATATATAAATCTAAATGTAAAATATAATTTTTATCTAAATCTAAATGTATCTAAATGTTATATTTAAGTGTTATATATAAATGTAAATGCTAAATATATATGTGTTATCTAAATCTAAATGGTATATCTAAATCTAAATGTTGAATCTACATGTTGAATGTACATCAAAATGTTATATCTAAATGTGAAATCCAAATGTTACATCTACATTTCAATGTTGAATCTACATGTTAACTCTAAATCAAAATATTAAATCCAAATGTTGATTTAAAATCCAAATGTTATATATCTAAATATGTCCAAACAATAAAGGTCTAATGTAAATGATGAATATAAAAGTTAAATGATAAATCAAAACATTAAATGTAAATGTTAAAAATACATTTTAAATATAAATGTGGAGTCCAAGTCGAAATATTGAATGCACGTTTTTTGTCAAGTTTAAGCTAAAAAAGTTAAAAACATTGATATTTAACATTTACATTAAATATTTTACACCATTTTTAGATTTAACATTTGTCAAGTTTAAGCTAAAAAATCTTAAAAACATTTATGTTCAACAGTAACATTAAATATTTTACATCAATTTTAGATTTAACATTTAAATTTGTATTTAACATTTAGATTTATAATCAACATTCATTTAAAATTATTTCAATTTTTTTATTACATTTTTTAATATATATATATCATCATCATCAATCATCAATCTTTATTGCAGACCTTAAGATCCATTAAACATATAAAAAGACATTAAAAACAAAACACTTAAACATTAAAAAACAAAACAATAAAAAGAAACATAAAGCCCAAATTTTTTTTTTTAGTTTCTAACATACAAACATGTGTGCCAATGGTTCCACAGTCCAGATGAGTATCTAACAGGACTGCAGCCAGGGTTTGTTAACACAGTAATTATGTCATTTTTTTATATATTATTTTTTTTAATTTTTAAACTGTTTTGGCCCTGTGATGAGATGGTGACTTGTCCAGGGTGTAGCTGGGATAGGCTCCAGCACCCCCCGCAACCCCGAGAGGGATAAGCGGTAGGAAAGGGATGGATGGATTTAGGATTTAATTTTAAGATTTACATTAAACATTTTAAGTCACCATTTAATTTCTACCTCAAATGTGAAGAAAAGTGAGCAAAATATCAAAAATGTATCAGCTGGAAAAGTGTGATGGAGAATTTCCATTGAGCAGCCTGGATAGAGGTGGGTTGGTAACACTAACTAACCCTAGCCTAACCTTGGAAGTAATGGTTAGATCTGGTTTGTCATCCTGGTTATTTTTGTCATGGCAGAATTTTGGACTGGACCTCATTAAAAAGATCTAAATAATCATGAAAAATTGCAAGCAAATGCTATCTCCTTATTCCCAGGGTGTGGATTGACACTTGGGGGTCCGCCCTACTTGGAGGTCTCCTGTGTGGCAGCTGAAGTGGATGAAGAAGCTGAGGATGAGGAGGAAAGTCAAACAAAGAAGCAGAAGGATGAGGAAGAGGATGCTCTCGACACTCTGACTCGGAGCTCACAGCCAGAGGACCACGTTCGTCCTGAGGAAGACTCCGTCAACGTCCAAACGGAGACTTTGGAAGGACAAAGCACGGCTGGGAAACCGGAGATGGAGAAGTTGAGGTCTTGTCTGAGTCCCATCCCCCACTCCGTCTTAGAACCGCGTCACCCGGGCCCTGCAATGTCCAGTCAGATAGTCCAAAAGGGCGAGATGAAGGTGGGTATGTACGCCTGGCATAAACACTCTGTGGTTGTCCAGGGCAGTGTTTTTCAACCACTGTGTCGCCGTGAGATACAGTCTGGTGTGCCGTGGGAGATGATCTAACTTCACCTATTTGGGTTAAAATAGTTTTTTGCAAACCAGTAATTATAGTCTGCAAATGATGTGTTGTTGTTGAGTGTCGGTGCTGTCTAGAGCTGGGCAGAGTAACCGTGTAGAACTCTTCCATATCAGTAGGTGGCAGCAGGTAGTTAATTGTTTTGTAGATGTCGGAAACAGCGGGAGGCAGTGTGCAGGTAAAAAGGTGCCTAATGCTTAAACCAAAAATGAACAAAAGGTGAGTGCCGCTAAGAAAAGGCGATGAAGCTTAAGGAAGGCTATGCAGAACGAGACTAAAACTGAACTGGCTACAAAGTGAACAAAAACAGAATGCTGGACGACAGCAAAGACTTACTGTGGAGCAAAGACGGCATCCACAAAGTACATCCGAACATGACATGACAATCAACAATGTCCCCACGAAGAAGGATAGAAACGACTGAAATATTCCGGATTGCTAAAACAAAGTAGATGCGGGAAATGTCGCTCAAAAGACTACATGAAACTGCTCCAGAAAAATACTAAATGCCCGGAAAAGGGTGGAATGCCATATCCGGGTTGGGGAGGAGACCCTGCCCCAAGTGGAGGAGTTCAAGTACTTAGGAGTCTTATTCACGAGTGAGGGAAGAGTGGATCGTGAGATCGACAGGCGGATCGGTGCGGCGTCTTCAGTAATGCGGACGTTGTACCGATCTGTTGTGGTGAAGAAGGAGCTGAGCCGGAAGGCAAAGCTCTCAATTTACCGGTCGATCTACGTTCCCATCCTCACCTATGGTCATGAGCTTTGGGTCATGACCGAAAGGATAAGATCACGGGTACAAGCGGCCGAAATGAGTTTCCTCCGCCGTGTGGCGGGGCTCTCCCTTAGAGATAGGGTGAGAAGCTCTGCCATCCGGGAGGAACTCAAAGTAAAGCCGCTGCTCCTCCACATGGAGAGGAGCCAGATGAGGTGGTTCGGGCATCTGGTCAGGATGCCACCCGAACGCTTCCCTAGGGAGGTGTTTAGGGCACGTCCAACCGGTAGGAGGCCACGGGGAAGACCCAGGACACGTTGGGAAGACTATGTCTCCCGGCTGGCCTGGGAACGCCTCGGGATCCCCCGGGAAGAGCTAGATGACGTGGCTGGGGAGAGGGAAGTCTGGGTTTCCCTGCTTAGGCTGTTGCCCCCGCGACCGGACTCGGATAAGCGGAAGAAGATGGATGGATGGATGGATGGATGAAGAGAAAAAGACACCAAAATAGGAGCGCAAGACAAGAACTAAAACATTACACACAGGAATACAGCAAAAAAGTCCAAATAAGTCAGGGTGTGATGTGACAGTACACCTACTTTGAGACAAGAGCTACATTGATGCATGCTTGATTATGCTTTAAAGTCATATCCAACAAATGCAAGGACGACTTTTTACTGTCAATATCGGCTGGAGGTCCACTGCTGATATGAAGCGCTGCCAGCCGTCCATCACCCCGAAGGGGAATCAAGTGATGGTGAAGGCAATGGGTGGGGGAGGGTTGGGCGTGTATATGCCCATTGTTTTGGGTCTTTTGATGTAGTGTCCATAGACCTGGAGCCGTTCGGCATGTAAGCAAAAGCAGGGAGGGAGGTCAAAAGCGTCCATCATTGCGGAGTCCTCGGGGGGGTGTTTTCAGAACAGCCTGCTCCTGTTGCAGCGTCAAGGCCATTCGAGGGAGTCAAATCGTAGATTAGGACTTTTGTTTTTCCGAGAGCAGACATTACAATGGTTTATCTGTTCTATTCCATGCTGGCCCTCATATCCAATTTTTCCATGATGTGATACATCTTGCGATTCAGAATAGAAATCGCCCCAGTCTGTGATCCCACAGCCCGGCCCAAACCTTCCATTGTGACGACAGCCTTTGGGCTCTTTGAGAGGCTGCCATCGTCTTACAAATTTGACGATACACCAGAGCACTGCCCAGCCCAATCAGCAGGTGCCCTGCGATCACGGTTCCAAATAGGTAGATGTCTTCCACGTTCTGGATGGAAAGGACTGAGAGGCACATGATTCTCCATTCATCCCAGGAATCTCTCCTGTACCCCGCAGCAATGCTTCCATCAGGGCAGCCAGGCTCCCCAGAAACAATATTTGTTTGAGCTATTAAGTAGAATTGCATCATTTCCCACGGCACACCAAACAATATTTCGCGGTACACCCGGGGTTGAAAAACACTGGTTTAGGACCTTCACATATTTTTGTTCCCTCCTCGAAGAAACACTGCAGCAAAGCAGAGAGGAAGACGGGCCGGTCTTCACCCGCGCAGGACCGGCCGCTGGTGTCTTCGCTGGAACGAGAGAAGACGGTGCGTAAACTGGTGGACGTGCACAGGCGGGCGGAGAGGAAGCGGCAGCGAGACCGAGAACGTCACCATCTGCGGGTGAGA
>NC_084622.1:12105488-12210488 GCF_033978795.1 Nerophis ophidion
ATGTGTATGTATATATGTATGTGTATACATACGTGTGTGTATATATATGTGTATACGTATATATCCATCCATCCATCCATTTTCTACCGCTTATTCCCTTTGGGGTCGCGGGGGGCGCTGGTGCCTATCTCAGCTACAATCGGGAGGAAGGCGTCGTACACCCTGGACAAGTCGCTATCTCATCACAGGGCCAACACAGATAGACAGACAACATTCACACTCACATTCACACACTAGGAACCATTTAGTGTTGCCAATCAACCTATCCCCAGGTGCATGTCTTTGGAGGTGGGAAGAAGCCGGAGTACCCGGAGGGAACCCACACATTCACAGGGAGGACATGCAAACTCCACACGGAAAGATCCCGAGCCCGGGATTGAACTCTGACTAATCAGGACTTTCGTATTGTGAGGCAGACCCACTAACCCCTCTTCCACTGTGAAGCCCATATGTATATATACATGTACGTATTTGTATATGCGTGGTTATACTGTGTATATGTAAATATATATATATATATATATATATATATCCATCCATCCATCCATTATCTACCGCTTATTCCCTTTTGGGGTCGCGGGGGGTGCTGGCGTCTATCTGTGGCGACTTGTCCAGGGTGTACCCCGCCTTCCGCCCGATTGTAGCTGATATATATGTGTATATATAATGTATATGTGTGTATATATATATATATATGTGTGTGTGTGTATATATATATATATATATATATATATATAATGTGAGAATGTGGGGGGGAAAATCCAGGTATTCGCATTGTAGGAATATTAAAGAATTTATTTGTAAATTATGGTGGAAAATAAGTATTTGGTCAACCACTGATGGAAGGAGGTTTTGGCTCAAAATCTCACGATACATGGCCCCATTCATTCTTTCCTTAACACGGATCAATCGTCCTGTCCCCTTAGCAGAAAAACAGCCCCAAAGCATGATGTTTCCACCCCCATGCTTCACAGTAGGTATGGTGTTCTTGGGATGCAACTCAGTATTCTTCTTCCTCCAAACACGACCAGTTGAGTTTATACATAAATGGATACATGGATGATACAGCAGACGATTGGGAGAATGTCATGTGGTCAGATGAAACCAAAATAGCATGTTAGCAGACCGGGGTAGATCCTGCTGAAATCCTATGTATTGAATGAATACAGACTCGTTTTGAATCGGAAAAATATCGTTGTTGAATCGAAAACCGAATCGAATTGAAAAAATCGACCCCAGGGATCGATATTGAATCGTATCGTGGGACACCCAAAGATTCACAGCCCTAATATATATATATATATATATATATATATATATATATATGTATACATATACAATGTATGTGTGTATATAAATGTGTATAATGTGTAAGTTTTGTAATTAATCAGAAATATCAAGCAGCTGAAATTCAGCAAAGATGGTTCTGTGTGGAGTGTTTTGTTTTGGCATCATGATTTTCCCAAGCAGAAGTGTTGCCTTCATATTTTTCTAGATTGTAAAAAATGATTGACCATTTCTGACCCAAGAAGCCGTAAGAACTAATGTTGTGTGTTTGACTGTGAAGGAATGCAGCGGGACTGAAGGAACTCTTGGAGCCCGTACAAGTCCACAGCACACCTCAGGACCCTCACACTTCAACTTGAACTTCCTGCTGCTGCTCTGGTAAACACCTTCTTCTTCTTTGCTGTCATGGCAACATCTTCTTCTTCTTTGCTGTCATGGCAACATCAAAACACTTTAACTGCTCCAATTATATGTATTACAGATCAAAGTTGAAGCAGCATTATGTAACAGACAGCCAAGTTATATTCTCACTGGACTTTTAATTTATCACTTTACACCAGCTGTGTGCACATCGACACATTTTATCGGATTAAATGGGTAACCGGAATAAAAATGCTCTGAGCAAACACACCATTCAGAATATTCTGACCCCATCGCACGCGTTCGGATCAAAATTGCATTCGGATCGAGACACGTGGTTTATCAAAATCATAAATACTTTAGCAATCCCCAAGGGGAAATTGTGATTCTCATTACAATCCCATTCAAGATCAGACAAACATTACAGGGAGACAGAACAGGATCAAACATTACAGGGAGACAGAAGAGGATCAAACATTACAGGGAGACAGAAGAGGATCAAACATTACCGGGACACAGAAGAGGATCAAACATTGCAGGGAGACAGAATAGGATCAAATATTGCAGGGAGACAGAATAGGATCAAATATTGCAGGGAGACAGAATAAGATCAAACATTGCAGGGAGACAGAACTGGATCAAACATTACAGGGAGACAGAACTGGATCAAATATTACAGAGAGACAGAACTGGATCAAACACAACCGGGAGACAGAACAGGATCAAACATTACAGGGAGACAGAAGAGGATCAAATATTACAGGGAGACAGAAGAGGATCAAACATTGCAGAGAGACAGAAGAGGACCAAACATTACAGGGAGACAGAAGAGGACCAAACATTACAAGGAGACAGAAGAGGATCAAACATTACAGGGAGACAGAAGAGGATCAAACATTACAGGGAGACGGAAGAGGATCAAACATTACAGGGAGACGGAAGAGGATCAAACATTACAGGGAGACGGAAGAGGATCAAACATTACAGGGAGACGGAAGAGGATCAAACATTACAGGGAGACGGAAGAGGATCAAACATTACAGGCAGACAGAAGAGGATCAAACATTACAGAGAGACAGAACTGGATCAAACATTACAGGGAGACAGAACAGGATCAAACATTACAGGGAGACAGAACAGGATCAAACATTACAGAAAGACAGAACAGGATCATACATTACAGAAAGACAGAAGAGGATCGCACATTACAGGGAGACAGAACAGGATCAAACATTACAGGGAGACAGAACTGGATCAAACATTACAGGGAGACAGAACAGGACTAAACATTACAGGGAGACAGAACAGGACTAAACATTACAGGGAGACAACAGGATTGCTCCGAGCAAACACACCATTCAGAATATTCTGACCCCATCGCACGCGTTTGGATCAAAATTGCATTCGGATCGAGACACGTGGTTTATCAAAATCATAAATACTTTAGCAATCCCCAAGGGGAAATTGTGATTCTCATTACAATCCCATTCAAGATCAGACAAACATTACAGGGAGACAGAACAGGATCAAACATTACAGGGAGACAGAAGAGGATCAAACATTACAGGGAGACAGAAGAGGATCAAACATTACCGGGAGACAGAAGAGGATCAAACATTGCAGGGAGACAGAATAGGATCAAATATTGCAGGGAGACAGAATAGGATCAAATATTGCAGGGAGACAGAATAGGATCAAACATTGCAGGGAGACAGAACTGGATCAAACATTACAGGGAGACAGAACTGGATCAAATATTACAGAGAGACATAACTGGATCAAACACAACAGGAGACAGAACAGGATCAAACATTACAGGGAGACAGAAGAGGATCAAATATTACAGGGAGACAGAAGAGGATCAAACATTACAGAGAGACAGAAGAGGACCAAACATTACAGGGAGACAGAAGAGGACCAAACATTACAAGGAGACAGAAGAGGATCAAACATTACAGGGAGACAGAAGAGGATCAAACATTACAGGGAGACAGAAGAGGATCAAACATTAAAGGGAGACAGAAGAGGATCAAACATTACAGGGAGACAGAAGAGGATCAAACATTACAGGGAGACGGAAGAGGATCAAATATTACAGGGAGACGGAAGAGGATCAAACATTACAGGGAGATGGAAGAGGATCAAACATTACAGGCAGACAGAAGAGGATCAAACATTACAGAGAGACAGAACAGGATCAAACATTACAGGGAGACAGAACAGGATCAAACATTACAGAAAGACAGAACAGGATCATACATTACAGAAAGACAGAAGAGGATCGCACATTACAGGGAGACAGAACAGGATCAAACATTACAGGGAGACAGAACTGGATCAAACATTACAGGGAGACAGAACAGGACTAAACATTACAGGGAGACAGAACAGGACTAAACATTACAGGGAGACAACAGGATTAAACATTACAGGGAGACAGAACAGGATCAAACATTACAGGGAGACAGAACAGGACTAAACATTACAGGGAGACAGAACAGGACTAAACATTACAGGGGAGACAGAACAGGATCAAACATTACAGGGAGACAGAACAGGATCAAACATTACAGGGAGACAGAACAGGATCAAAAATTACAGGGAGACAGAACAGGATCAAACATCACTGAGATGCAGAAGAGGATCAAACATCACAGGGAGGCAGAAGAGTATCAAACATCACAGGGAGACAGAATAGGATCAAACATCCCAGGGAGACAGAAGAGGATCAAACATTACAGGGAGACAGAAGAGGATCAAATATTACAGGGAGACGGAAGAGGATCAAACATTACAGGGAGATGGAAGAGGATCAAACATTACAGGCAGACAGAAGAGGATCAAACATTACAGAGAGACAGAACTGGATCAAAAATTACAGGGAGACAGAACAGGATCAAACATTACAGGGAGACAGAACAGGATCAAACATTACAAGGAGACAGAAGAGGATCAAACATTACAGGGAGACAGAAGAGGATCAAACATTACAGGGAGACAGAAGAGGATCAAACATTACAGGGAGACAGAAGAGGATCAAACATTACAGGGAGACAGAAGAGGATCAAACATTACAGGGAGACGGAAGAGGATCAAATATTACAGGGAGACTGAAGAGGATCAAACATTACAGGGAGATGGAAGAGGATCAAACATTACAGGCAGACAGAAGAGGATCAAACATTACAGAGAGACAGAACTGGATCAAACATTACAGGGAGACAGAACAGGATCAAACATTACAGGGAGACAGAACGGGATCAAACATTACAGAAAGACAGAACAGGATCATACATTACAGAAAGACAGAAGAGGATCGCACATTACAGAGAGACAGGAGAGGATCGCACATTACAGGGAGACAGAACAGGATCAAACATTACAGGGAGACAGAACAGGACTAAACATTACAGGGAGACAGAACAGGACAAAACATTACAGGGAGACAGAACAGGACTAAACATTACAGGGAGACAACAGGATTAAACATTATAGGGAGACAGAACAGGACTAAACATTACAGGGAGACAGAACAGGACTAAACATTACAGGGGAGACAGAACAGGATCAAACATTACAGGGAGACAGAACAGGATCAAAAATTACAGGGAGACAGAACAGGATCAAACATCACTGAGATGCAGAAGAGGATCAAACATCACAGGGAGGCAGAAGAGTATCAAACATCACAGGGAGACAGAACAGGATCAAACATCACAGGGAGACAGAACAGGATCAAACATTACAGGGAGACAGAACAGGACCAAACATTACAGGGAGACAGAAGAGGATCAAACATCACAGGCAGACCGAAGAGGATCAAATATCACAGGGAGACAGAACAGGATCAAACATTACAGCGAGACAGAACAGGACTAAACATTACAGGGAGACAGAACAGGATTAAACATTACAGGGAGACAGAACAGGATTAAACATTACAGGGAGACAGAACAGGACTAAACATTACAGGGAGACAGAACAGGACTAAACATTACAGGGAGACAGAACAGGATCAAACATTACAGGGAGACAGAACAGGATTAAACATTACAGGGAGACAGAACAGGACTAAACATTACAGGGAGACGGAACAGGACTAAACATTACAGGGAGACAGAACAGGATCAAACATTACAGGGAGACAGAACAGGACCAAACATTACAGGGAGACAGAAGAGGATCAAACATCTCAGGGAGACAGAAGAGGATCAAATATCACAGGGAGACAGAACAGGATCAAACATTACAGGGAGACAGAACAGGATTAAACATTACAGGGAGACAGAACAGGATCGCTGAAGGCTCTGCCAACTTCTCGCACCCCTTAAAAAAAAGTGAGAAACGGGTAAAGTTTCTATTAAAAAAACTCATTGCCATAACACACATAAGCGTGTGTAAGAGGGAGACTCCATTTAATACACTTTGGTGGCAGAAAAGGGAAATTACGTTCAATACACTTTTTTGGTGGAGGGAGACTATATTTAATACACTTTGGTGGTAGAAGTAGACTATATTTAATAGTATCGGAATAAAGCGATTGTCTTCCTGTTGTCTCCCACAGTCAACATGAACATAAGTAGCGTTATATATTGTTTGTTGCTTTAAAACGAGACTTGCAAAAACAAAAGTATGTTCGTCAGAGCGCCAACAAACACACTATGACGTCATAAAGACGGCCACAACTCGTCCATAATCCCAACATAAAAAATAAAAAACAGTGCTGTTTCAAAAAGAGGCACAACAAAAGTGGTGAAGAGAAGGGAAGAAAGATAAATGAACATCATAAGAACGTTGGACAGGCAGAAATGCACAAAGCCGTGTTTTGGATAACAATTCAAGACCACAGCTTCGTCAGCACATGCAGTGAGGGATTTTGTCCACAGGATGGCGCCAAAACACAAATAAAACTTCTCCGATTGTAAGGTTCTGCGCATGTCTCTGTATTCCGATTTAAAGTGTGACGCATGGAAAGGTCCGTCATAATCCGATCATTGTTTCAGGGTCCAAGTACACGGCAACGATGATGAGATTAATTAAATGTTGTCCATGGACGCGCGGCGAGTGACGGGCGCTTGTAGCTGAATAACGTTTGGATATAAATGAGTCGTCTTATTTTAATATTACACCTATTATACTGTAGCCGAGTGTCCTGGGTTCGCCTATACTGTGTACTTATATAATACAATAATAAACAGGAGACATTAGGGCAGGTCCAGTAGCCACCACTTCTTTGATGTGAATTTTACGTCTCTCTTTTACGCAGAATGTAAGTGAAGTGAATTATATTTATATAGCGCTTTTCTCTAGTGACTCAAAGCGCTTTACATAGTGAAACCCAATATCTAAGTTACATTTAAACCAGTGTGGGTGGCACTGGGAGCAGGTGGGTAAAGTGTCTTGCCCAAGGACACAACGGCAGTGACTAGGATGGCAGAAGCGGGAATCGAACCTGCAACCCTCAAGTTGCTGGCACGGCTGCTCTACCAACCGAGCTATACCGCCCCACCTTTATATAGACCTCTTACGTCACAGTCCTACGGCAACTCTGGAGAGACAAAACTCCTCTTTACCTAACATTTCTCTGATAACTTGGGACACCCTGAACTGTTTGTTACAATACTTACGCGTTGCACTATATATTTTTACGTACTCTTAAAAATTCTCGTTGCATTCGTGGTAAAATACTTGCACCACCGTTGCCGGAATTTTACAATATTTTTTTTTTTTTTACATTAAAGATTCTGGCAACGGCGCTGCGAGTTTTGTATTGTCATTGGTATATTGTATGACTTGATGGATAATACATGTCAAGTAGATAAGATTTAATTATTTATTTATATTTTAATGCATTTTGTAGAAAGTACATTTGTTGCATTGGATATCTAAGTAAAACATATTTGCAACTGCAAGTCGTACATGTATTTTTTCCCTTTAAAAATGGAAATAAGGATGCATATTATTACCAGGCTTACACAGGCCGTGTAAAATAGTGTGGCCCCCATGCCTGGAGTTTGACATCTGTGTCTAAGGAGATGTTTTGCCTCTCTTCTGAGTAGGCTACATCTTGTTTTAAGACTTGGATTGGTCTCATCTAGTCCTGAACTTAGACTAGATGGGACTGATTCAAGTCTAAGACTAGATGTGACCAATCCAAGTCTAAAACTACATGTAACCCACATTGGACTTGGATTGGTCACATCTAGTCCCAGACTTAAACTAGATGTGACCGATCTTAGACTTGGATTTGTCCCATCTAGTTTCGATGCACGCAGTTGTGACTGATTGAATGACTTGTGTAAATGAGAATATCCATAGCAAAGCCATGCATGTACAGTACATTTACAAAAGACTTGCAGAGAAAGTTTATTATACAGTTTAATTACCATTTGGACAAACAGAAGCAAGAACAATAACATCACTTCACAACCCTCTCCCTACACTGAAGCTTCAAGTCCTCATCAAGCAAAGTTGGCCATGGTTAGAATGGGATTATAGAGGACTCTGCTGTGTGGCAAAGGTTCATATATTGTCAACATAAGCTTGTCTAACAACTAGGATGATATGTTGGCTCTTGTTACGCTTGTGACGAGTGAGTGTGGTCATGAGGGGCTGAGACTTTTTGGCAAACAGTCGCTTGTTTGACAGCGTCCACTCGCACTGCAGCTTTAACACCAGGCGGAAACAGCAATCTTCCTAGTAAGCCAGAACATTCCTAGGCGGCTCCGACGGGCTGAGCCGCCGCATGACACATCAGAAAGAAGAAAGCGCTCACGTAATAGGTCAGTGGTCTGGAAACATACTTGAACATAAAAACTGAAGTCCAAGCAAGACCGGAGCCGAGGACTACAACTCAAGACATCTTCTAGCAATGTGACAGCAGGTTTTGAAAACATGGTTCAAGGATGAGGCAAATGTCTGTGGAATCTTCAGGCCGACATTATTCTGTGTGGCGTCTTTTAGTGTCTGGACGCCCTTGTAGGTGTGCAACCTTGTCAGCCAGTAAGCAGCATGCGTGTGTGTGTGTGTGTGTGTGTGTGTGTGTGTGTGTGTGTGTGTGTGTGTGTGTGTGTGTGTGTGTTGGAGAGTACACACACTAACCAGGGAGGCCCGTGTTCTGGCCTGAGACGTCACAGTCCGTAAAGAAAAGTCATCCAGCGTGTGTAATGGGCACCACAGTGTGTTTATGTCAATGTGTTGTGTATCTCTTCCACATGTGCATGTTTGTGCGTCAAGTCTTGAATGGTGTTAGCAGTGGGACTGGAGGGGTGCGCACGCTACAAAGTCCTCCTATTGGTGTGCACACTGCACCCCGGGGCCATGATGGCCGCCCTCCTCATCAGAACTATCGTGGTAGGCCTCTCTCCTTGAGCCCCCGGCCGTCCCTTGACTCCTGTCGAAATCCGTCAAGTCGACTTCCTCCGCATCAGCGGAGATGACGGGGGCGTCCGCACGGCCGGGCAGCAGACACTCCAGCTCCTGCCAGAAGACCACAGGTCGCCTTACAATTCTGCCAGCTCACGATGGATGTGGCTTTTAGAAACCTGACTCACGTTCAGTTTTTCAGGGCTGATCCAGTTGTTCTCAGGGAACTGCACGTCAAACTTGATGTAAAGATCGCCCTTCTCAAACGGGTTTCTGTACTGTGGCATCCCCTCGCCCTTCACCACCCGAATGGCGCCTGAGAGACACAAACATGGGTGAGACGTTGAAGACAACCACATCCACACTGCATACTCAGGTGTTTTTGTTGCTTTATCGAGCAAAACATGTACTTTCCTCTTCACAAATCCCTCCACAAACTTCCCACAAGTGAGGACAGGACATGTGTGGACAGTATGGTGTCAGCAACAAGTGTGGACAGTATGGTGTCAGCAACAAGTGAAGACAGGACATGTGTGGACAGTATGGTGTCAGCAACAAGTGTGGACAGGACATGTGTGGACAGTATGGTGTCAGCAACAAGTGAGGACAGGACATGTGTGGACAGTATGGTGTCAGCAACAAGTGAGGACAGGACATGTGTGGACAGTATGGTGTCAGCAACAAGTGAGGACAGGACATGTGTGGACAGTATGGTGTCAGCAACAAGTGAGGACAGGACATGTGTGGACAGTATGGTGTCAGCAACAAGTGTGGACAGGACATGTGTGGACAGTATGGTGTCAGCAACAAGTGTGGACAGGACATGTGTGGACAGTATGGTGTCAGCAACAAGTGTGGACAGGACATGTGTGGACAGTATGGTGTCAGCAACAAGTGTGGACAGGACATGTGTGGACAGTATGGTGTCAGCAACAAGTGTGGACAGTACATGTGTGGACAGTATGGTGTCAGCAACAAGTGAGGACAGGACATGTGTGGACAGTATGGTGTCAGCAACAAGTGAGGACAGGACATGTGTGGACAGTATGGTGTCAGCAACAAGTGTGGACAGGACATGTGTGGACAGTATGGTGTCAGCAACAAGTGTGGACAGGACATGTGTGGACAGTATGGTGTCAGCAACAAGTGTGGACAGTACATATGTGGACAGTATGGTGTCAGCAACAAGTGAGGACAGGACATGTGTGGACAGTATGGTGTCAGCAACAAGTGAGGACAGGACATGTGTGGACAGTATGGTGTCAGCAACAAGTGAGGACAGGACATGTGTGGACAGTATGGTGTCAGCAACAAGTGTGGACAGGACATGTGTGGACAGTATGGTGTCAGCAACAAGTGTGGACAGGACATGTGTGGACAGTATGGTGTCAGCAACAAGTGAGGACAGTACATGTGTGGACAGTATGGTGTCAGCAACAAGTGAGGACAGGACATGTGTGGACAGTATGGTGTCAGCAACAAGTGTGGACAGGACATGTGTGGACAGTATGGTGTCAGCAACCAGTGTGGACAGGACATGTGTGGACAGTATGGTGTCAGCAACAAGTGTGGACAGGACATATGTGGACAGTATGGTGTCAGCAACAAGTGAGGACAGTACATGTGAGGACAGTATGGTGTCAGCAACAAGTGAGGACAGTACATGTGAGGACAGTATGGTGTCAGCAACAAGTGAGGACAGTACATGTGTGGACAGTATGGTGTCAGCAACAAGTGAAGACAGGACATGTGTGGACAGTATGGTGTCAGCAACAAGTGAGACAGGACATGTGTGGACAGTATGGTGTCAGCAACAAGTGAGGACAGTACATGTGTGGACAGTATGGTGTCAGCAACAAGTGAGGACAAGACATGTGTGGACAGTATGGTGTCAGCAACAAGTGAGGACAGTACATGTGAGGACAGTACATGTGTGGACAGTATGGTGTCAGCAACAAGTGAGGACAGGACATGTGTGGACAGTATGGTGTCAGCAACAAGTGTGGACAGTACATGTGTGGACAGTATGGTGTCAGCAACAAGTGAGGACAGGACATGTGTGGACAGTATGGTGTCAGTAACAAGTGAAGACAGGACATGTGTGGACAGTATGGTGTCAGCAACAAGTGAGGACAGGACATGTGTGGACAGTATGGTGTCAGCAACAAGTGAAGACAGGACATGTGTGGACAGTATGGTGTCAGCAACAAGTGAACACAGGACATGTGTGGACAGTATGGTGTCAGCAACAAGTGAGGACAGTACATGTGTGGACAGTATGGTGTCAGCAACAAGTGAAGACAGGACATGTGTGGACAGTATGGTGTCAGCAACAAGTGAAGATAGGACATGTGTGGACAGTATGGTGTCAGCAACAAGTGAACACAGGACATGTGTGGACAGTATGGTGTCAGCAACAAGTGAGGACAGGACATGTGTGGACAGTATGGTGTCAGCAACAAGTGTGGACAGGACATGTGTGGACAGTATGGTGTCAGCAACAAGTGAGGACAGTACATGTGTGGACAGTACATGTGTGGACAGTATGGTGTCAGCAACAAGTGAAGACAGGACATGTATGGACAGTCTGGTGTCAGCAACAAGTGAGGAGAGGACATGTGTGGACAGTACATGTGTGGACAGTATGGTGTCAGCAACAAGTGAAGACAGGACATGTGTGGACAGTATGGTGTCAGCAACAAGTGAACACAGGACATGTGTGGACAGTATGGTGTCAGCAACAAGTGAGGACAGTACATGTGTGGACAGTATGGTGTCAGCAACAAGTGAGGACAGGACATGTGTGGACAGTATGGTGTCAGCAACAAGTGAAGACAGGACATGTGTGGACAGTATGGTGTCAGCAACAAGTGAACACAGGACATGTGTGGACAGTATGGTGTCAGCAACAAGTGAGGACAGGACATGTGTGGACAGTATGGTGTCAGCAACAAGTGTGGACAGGACATGTGTGGACAGTATGGTGTCAGCAACAAGTGAGGACAGTACATGTGTGGACAGTACATGTGTGGACAGTATGGTGTCAGCAACAAGTGAAGACAGGACATGTATGGACAGTCTGGTGTCAGCAACAAGTGAGGAGAGGACATATGTGGACAGTACATGTGTGGACAGTATGGTGTCAGCAACAAGTGTGGACAGTATGGTGTCAGCAACAAGTGAAGACAGGACATGTGTGGACAGTATGGTGTCAGCAACAAGTGAGGACAGGACATGTGTGGACAGTATGGTGTCAGCAACAAGTGTGGACAGGACATGTGTGGACAGTATGGTGTCCGCAACAAGTGAGGACAGTACATGTGTGGACAGTATGGTGTCAGCAACAAGTGAGGAGAGGACATGTGTGGACAGTACATGTGTGGACAGTATGGTGTCAGCAACAAGTGTGGACAGTATGGTGTCAGCAACAAGTGAAGACAGGACATGTGTGGACAGTATGGTGTCAGCAACAAGTGAAGACAGGACATGTGTGGACAGTATGGTGTCAGCAACAAGTGAAGACAGGACATGTGTGGACAGTATGGTGTCAGCAACAAGTGTGGACAGGACATGTGTGGACAGTATGGTGTCAGCAACAAGTGAGGACAGTACATGTGTGGACAGTACATGTGTGGACAGTATGGTGTCAGCAACAAGTGAAGACAGGACATGTGTGGACAGTCTGGTGTCAGCAACAAGTGAGGAGAGGACATGTGTGGACAGTACATGTGTGGACAGTATGGTGTCAGCAACAAGTGTGGACAGTATGGTGTCAGCAACAAGTGAAGACAGGACATGTGTGGACAGTATGGTGTCAGCAACAAGTGTGGACAGGACATGTGTGGACAGTATGGTGTCAGCAACAAGTGTGGACAGGACATGTGTGGACAGTATGGTGTCAGCAACAAGTGAGGACAGTACATGTGTGGACAGTATGGTGTCAGCAACAAGTGAGGAGAGGACATGTGTGGACAGTACATGTGTGGACAGTATGGTGTCAGCAACAAGTGAAGACAGGACATGTGTGGACAGTCTGGTGTCAGCAACAAGTGAGGAGAGGACATGTGTGGACAGTACATGTGTGGACAGTATGGTGTCAGCAACAAGTGTGGACAGTATGGTGTCAGCAACAAGTGAAGACAGGACATGTGTGGACAGTATGGTGTCAGCAACAAGTGAAGACAGGACATGTGTGGACAGTATGGTGTCAGCAACAAGTGAAGACAGGACATGTGTGGACAGTATGGTGTCAGCAACAAGTGTGGACAGGACATGTGTAGACAGTATGGTGTCAGCAACAAGTGAGGACAGTACATGTGAGGACAGTACATGTGTGGACAGTATGGTGTCAGCAACAAGTGAGGACAGGACATGTGTGGACAGTATGGTGTCAGTAACAAGTGAAGACAGGACATGTGTGGACAGTATGGTGTCAGCAACAAGTGAGGACAGGACATGTGTGGACAGTATGGTGTCAGCAACAAGTGAAGACAGGACATGTGTGGACAGTATGGTGTCAGCAACAAGTGAACACAGGACATGTGTGGACAGTATGGTGTCAGCAACAAGTGAGGACAGTACATGTGTGGACAGTATGGTGTCAGCAACAAGTGAAGACAGGACATGTGTGGACAGTATGGTGTCAGCAACAAGTGAAGATAGGACATGTGTGGACAGTATGGTGTCAGCAACAAGTGAACACAGGACATGTGTGGACAGTATGGTGTCAGCAACAAGTGAGGACAGGACATGTGTGGACAGTATGGTGTCAGCAACAAGTGTGGACAGGACATGTGTGGACAGTATGGTGTCAGCAACAAGTGAGGACAGTACATGTGTGGACAGTACATGTGTGGACAGTATGGTGTCAGCAACAAGTGAAGACAGGACATGTATGGACAGTCTGGTGTCAGCAACAAGTGAGGAGAGGACATGTGTGGACAGTACATGTGTGGACAGTATGGTGTCAGCAACAAGTGTGGACAGTATGGTGTCAGCAACAAGTGAAGACAGGACATGTGTGGACAGTATGGTGTCAGCAACAAGTGAACACAGGACATGTGTGGACAGTATGGTGTCAGCAACAAGTGAGGACAGTACATGTGTGGACAGTATGGTGTCAGCAACAAGTGAGGACAGGACATGTGTGGACAGTATGGTGTCAGCAACAAGTGAAGACAGGACATGTGTGGACAGTATGGTGTCAGCAACAAGTGAACACAGGACATGTGTGGACAGTATGGTGTCAGCAACAAGTGAGGACAGGACATGTGTGGACAGTATGGTGTCAGCAACAAGTGTGGACAGGACATGTGTGGACAGTATGGTGTCAGCAACAAGTGAGGACAGTACATGTGTGGACAGTACATGTGTGGACAGTATGGTGTCAGCAACAAGTGAAGACAGGACATGTATGGACAGTCTGGTGTCAGCAACAAGTGAGGAGAGGACATATGTGGACAGTACATGTGTGGACAGTATGGTGTCAGCAACAAGTGTGGACAGTATGGTGTCAGCAACAAGTGAAGACAGGACATGTGTGGACAGTATGGTGTCAGCAACAAGTGAGGACAGGACATGTGTGGACAGTATGGTGTCAGCAACAAGTGTGGACAGGACATGTGTGGACAGTATGGTGTCCGCAACAAGTGAGGACAGTACATGTGTGGACAGTATGGTGTCAGCAACAAGTGAGGAGAGGACATGTGTGGACAGTACATGTGTGGACAGTATGGTGTCAGCAACAAGTGTGGACAGTATGGTGTCAGCAACAAGTGAAGACAGGACATGTGTGGACAGTATGGTGTCAGCAACAAGTGAAGACAGGACATGTGTGGACAGTATGGTGTCAGCAACAAGTGAAGACAGGACATGTGTGGACAGTATGGTGTCAGCAACAAGTGTGGACAGGACATGTGTGGACAGTATGGTGTCAGCAACAAGTGAGGACAGTACATGTGTGGACAGTACATGTGTGGACAGTATGGTGTCAGCAACAAGTGAAGACAGGACATGTGTGGACAGTCTGGTGTCAGCAACAAGTGAGGAGAGGACATGTGTGGACAGTACATGTGTGGACAGTATGGTGTCAGCAACAAGTGTGGACAGTATGGTGTCAGCAACAAGTGAAGACAGGACATGTGTGGACAGTATGGTGTCAGCAACAAGTGTGGACAGGACATGTGTGGACAGTATGGTGTCAGCAACAAGTGTGGACAGGACATGTGTGGACAGTATGGTGTCAGCAACAAGTGAGGACAGTACATGTGTGGACAGTATGGTGTCAGCAACAAGTGAGGAGAGGACATGTGTGGACAGTACATGTGTGGACAGTATGGTGTCAGCAACAAGTGAAGACAGGACATGTGTGGACAGTCTGGTGTCAGCAACAAGTGAGGAGAGGACATGTGTGGACAGTACATGTGTGGACAGTATGGTGTCAGCAACAAGTGTGGACAGTATGGTGTCAGCAACAAGTGAAGACAGGACATGTGTGGACAGTATGGTGTCAGCAACAAGTGAAGACAGGACATGTGTGGACAGTATGGTGTCAGCAACAAGTGAAGACAGGACATGTGTGGACAGTATGGTGTCAGCAACAAGTGTGGACAGGACATGTGTAGACAGTATGGTGTCAGCAACAAGTGAGGACAGTACATGTGAGGACAGTACATGTGTGGACAGTATGGTGTCAGCAACAAGTGAGGACAGGACATGTGTGGACAGTATGGTGTCAGCAACAAGTGAGGACAGGACATGTGTGGACAGTATGGTGTCAGCAACAAGTGTGGACAGGACATGTGTGGACAGTATGGTGTCAGCAACAAGTGTGGACAGGACATGTGTGGACAGTATGGTGTCAGCAACAAGTGAGGACAGGACATGTGTGGACAGTATGGTGTCAGCAACAAGTGTGGACAGGACATGTGTGGACAGTATGGTGTCAGCAACAAGTGTGGACAGGACATATGTGGACAGTATGGTGTCAGCAACAAGTGAGGACAGTACATGTGAGGACAGTATGGTGTCAGCAACAAGTGAGGACAGTACATGTGAGGACAGTATGGTGTCAGCAACAAGTGAGGACAGTACATGTGTGGACAGTATGGTGTCAGCAACAAGTGAAGACAGGACATGTGTGGACAGTATGGTGTCAGCAACAAGTGAGACAGGACATGTGTGGACAGTATGGTGTCAGCAACAAGTGAGGACAGTACATGTGTGGACAGTATGGTGTCAGCAACAAGTGAGGACAAGACATGTGTGGACAGTATGGTGTCAGCAACAAGTGAGGACAGTACATGTGAGGACAGTACATGTGTGGACAGTATGGTGTCAGCAACAAGTGAGGACAGGACATGTGTGGACAGTATGGTGTCAGCAACAAGTGTGGACAGTACATGTGTGGACAGTATGGTGTCAGCAACAAGTGAGGACAGGACATGTGTGGACAGTATGGTGTCAGTAACAAGTGAGGACAGGACATGTGTGGACAGTATGGTGTCAGCAACAAGTGAAGACAGGACATGTGTGGACAGTATGGTGTCAGCAACAAGTGAACACAGGACATGTGTGGACAGTATGGTGTCAGCAACAAGTGAGGACAGTACATGTGTGGACAGTATGGTGTCAGCAACAAGTGAAGACAGGACATGTGTGGACAGTATGGTGTCAGCAACAAGTGAAGATAGGACATGTGTGGACAGTATGGTGTCAGCAACAAGTGAACACAGGACATGTGTGGACAGTATGGTGTCAGCAACAAGTGAGGACAGGACATGTGTGGACAGTATGGTGTCAGCAACAAGTGTGGACAGGACATGTGTGGACAGTATGGTGTCAGCAACAAGTGAGGACAGTACATGTGTGGACAGTATGGTGTCAGCAACAAGTGAAGACAGGACATGTATGGACAGTCTGGTGTCAGCAACAAGTGAGGAGAGGACATGTGTGGACAGTATGGTGTCAGCAACAAGTGAAGACAGGACATGTGTGGACAGTATGGTGTCAGCAACAAGTGAACACAGGACATGTGTGGACAGTATGGTGTCAGCAACAAGTGAGGACAGTACATGTGTGGACAGTATGGTGTCAGCAACAAGTGAGGACAGGACATGTGTGGACAGTATGGTGTCAGCAACAAGTGAAGACAGGACATGTGTGGACAGTATGGTGTCAGCAACAAGTGAACACAGGACATGTGTGGACAGTATGGTGTCAGCAACAAGTGTGGACAGGACATGTGTGGACAGTATGGTGTCAGCAACAAGTGAGGACAGTACATGTGTGGACAGTACATGTGTGGACAGTATGGTGTCAGCAACAAGTGAAGACAGGACATGTATGGACAGTCTGGTGTCAGCAACAAGTGAGGAGAGGACATATGTGGACAGTACATGTGTGGACAGTATGGTGTCAGCAACAAGTGTGGACAGTATGGTGTCAGCAACAAGTGAAGACAGGACTTGTGTGGACAGTATGGTGTCAGCAACAAGTGAGGACAGGACATGTGTGGACAGTATGGTGTCAGCAACAAGTGTGGACAGGACATGTGTGGACAGTATGGTGTCCGCAACAAGTGAGGACAGTACATGTGTGGACAGTATGGTGTCAGCAACAAGTGAGGAGAGGACATGTGTGGACAGTACATGTGTGGACAGTATGGTGTCAGCAACAAGTGTGGACAGTATGGTGTCAGCAACAAGTGAAGACAGGACATGTGTGGACAGTATGGTGTCAGCAACAAGTGAAGACAGGACATGTGTGGACAGTATGGTGTCAGCAACAAGTGAAGACAGGACATGTGTGGACAGTATGGTGTCAGCAACAAGTGTGGACAGGACATGTGTGGACAGTATGGTGTCAGCAACAAGTGAGGACAGTACATGTGAGGACAGTACATGTGTGGACAGTATGGTGTCAGCAACAAGTGAGGACAGGACATGTGTGGACAGTATGGTGTCAGCAACAAGTGAGGACAGGACATGTGTGGACAGTATGGTGTCAGCAACAAGTGTGGACAGGACATGTGTGGACAGTATGGTGTCAGCAACAAGTGTGGACAGGACATGTGTGGACAGTATGGTGTCAGCAACAAGTGAGGACAGGACATGTGTGGACAGTATGGTGTCAGCAACAAGTGTGGACAGGACATGTGTGGACAGTATGGTGTCAGCAACAAGTGAGGACAGGACATGTGGGGACAGTATGGTGTCAGCAACAAGTGTGGACAGGACATATGTGGACAGTATGGTGTCAGCAACAAGTGAGGACAGTACATGTGAGGACAGTATGGTGTCAGCAACAAGTGAGGACAGTACATGTGTGGACAGTATGGTGTCAGCAACAAGTGAAGACAGGACATGTGTGGACAGTATGGTGTCAGCAACAAGTGAAGACAGGACATGTGTGGAAAGTATGGTGTCAGCAACAAGTGAGGACAGGACATGTGTGGACAGTATGGTGTCAGCAACAAGTGAAGACAGGACATGTATGGACAGTCTGGTGTCAGCAACAAGTGAGGAGAGGACATATGTGGACAGTACATGTGTGGACAGTATGGTGTCAGCAACAAGTGTGGACAGTATGGTGTCAGCAACAAGTGAGGAGAGGACATATGTGGACAGTACATGTGTGGACAGTATGGTGTCAGCAACAAGTGTGGACAGTATGGTGTCAGCAACAAGTGAAGACAGGACATGTGTGGACAGTATGGTGTCAGCAACAAGTGAGGACAGGACATGTGTGGACAGTATGGTGTCAGCAACAAGTGTGGACAGGACATGTGTGGACAGTATGGTGTCCGCAACAAGTGAGGACAGTACATGTGTGGACAGTATGGTGTCAGCAACAAGTGAGGAGAGGACATGTGTGGACAGTACATGTGTGGACAGTATGGTGTCAGCAACAAGTGTGGACAGTATGGTGTCAGCAACAAGTGAAGACAGGACATGTGTGGACAGTATGGTGTCAGCAACAAGTGAAGACAGGACATGTGTGGACAGTGGTGTCAGCAACAAGTGAAGACAGGACATGTGTGGACAGTATGGTGTCAGCAACAAGTGTGGACAGGACATGTGTGGACAGTATGGTGTCAGCAACAAGTGAGGACAGTACATGTGTGGACAGTACATGTGTGGACAGTATGGTGTCAGCAACAAGTGAAGACAGGACATGTGTGGACAGTCTGGTGTCAGCAACAAGTGAGGAGAGGACATGTGTGGACAGTACATGTGTGGACAGTATGGTGTCAGCAACAAGTGTGGACAGTATGGTGTCAGCAACAAGTGAAGACAGGACATGTGTGGACAGTATGGTGTCAGCAACAAGTGTGGACAGGACATGTGTGGACAGTATGGTGTCAGCAACAAGTGTGGACAGGACATGTGTGGACAGTATGGTGTCAGCAACAAGTGAGGACAGTACATGTGTGGACAGTATGGTGTCAGCAACAAGTGAGGAGAGGACATGTGTGGACAGTACATGTGTGGACAGTATGGTGTCAGCAACAAGTGAAGACAGGACATGTGTGGACAGTCTGGTGTCAGCAACAAGTGAGGAGAGGACATGTGTGGACAGTACATGTGTGGACAGTATGGTGTCAGCAACAAGTGTGGACAGTATGGTGTCAGCAACAAGTGAAGACAGGACATGTGTGGACAGTATGGTGTCAGCAACAAGTGAAGACAGGACATGTGTGGACAGTATGGTGTCAGCAACAAGTGAAGACAGGACATGTGTGGACAGTATGGTGTCAGCAACAAGTGTGGACAGGACATGTGTAGACAGTATGGTGTCAGCAACAAGTGAGGACAGTACATGTGAGGACAGTACATGTGTGGACAGTATGGTGTCAGCAACAAGTGAGGACAGGACATGTGTGGACAGTATGGTGTCAGCAACAAGTGAGGACAGGACATGTGTGGACAGTATGGTGTCAGCAACAAGTGTGGACAGGACATGTGTGGACAGTATGGTGTCAGCAACAAGTGTGGACAGGACATGTGTGGACAGTATGGTGTCAGCAACAAGTGAGGACAGGACATGTGTGGACAGTATGGTGTCAGCAACAAGTGTGGACAGGACATGTGTGGACAGTATGGTGTCAGCAACAAGTGTGGACAGGACATATGTGGACAGTATGGTGTCAGCAACAAGTGAGGACAGTACATGTGAGGACAGTATGGTGTCAGCAACAAGTGAGGACAGTACATGTGAGGACAGTATGGTGTCAGCAACAAGTGAGGACAGTACATGTGTGGACAGTATGGTGTCAGCAACAAGTGAAGACAGGACATGTGTGGACAGTATGGTGTCAGCAACAAGTGAGACAGGACATGTGTGGACAGTATGGTGTCAGCAACAAGTGAGGACAGTACATGTGTGGACAGTATGGTGTCAGCAACAAGTGAGGACAAGACATGTGTGGACAGTATGGTGTCAGCAACAAGTGAGGACAGTACATGTGAGGACAGTACATGTGTGGACAGTATGGTGTCAGCAACAAGTGAGGACAGGACATGTGTGGACAGTATGGTGTCAGCAACAAGTGTGGACAGTACATGTGTGGACAGTATGGTGTCAGCAACAAGTGAGGACAGGACATGTGTGGACAGTATGGTGTCAGTAACAAGTGAGGACAGGACATGTGTGGACAGTATGGTGTCAGCAACAAGTGAAGACAGGACATGTGTGGACAGTATGGTGTCAGCAACAAGTGAACACAGGACATGTGTGGACAGTATGGTGTCAGCAACAAGTGAGGACAGTACATGTGTGGACAGTATGGTGTCAGCAACAAGTGAAGACAGGACATGTGTGGACAGTATGGTGTCAGCAACAAGTGAAGATAGGACATGTGTGGACAGTATGGTGTCAGCAACAAGTGAACACAGGACATGTGTGGACAGTATGGTGTCAGCAACAAGTGAGGACAGGACATGTGTGGACAGTATGGTGTCAGCAACAAGTGTGGACAGGACATGTGTGGACAGTATGGTGTCAGCAACAAGTGAGGACAGTACATGTGTGGACAGTACATGTGTGGACAGTATGGTGTCAGCAACAAGTGAAGACAGGACATGTATGGACAGTCTGGTGTCAGCAACAAGTGAGGAGAGGACATGTGTGGACAGTATGGTGTCAGCAACAAGTGAAGACAGGACATGTGTGGACAGTATGGTGTCAGCAACAAGTGAACACAGGACATGTGTGGACAGTATGGTGTCAGCAACAAGTGAGGACAGTACATGTGTGGACAGTATGGTGTCAGCAACAAGTGAGGACAGGACATGTGTGGACAGTATGGTGTCAGCAACAAGTGAAGACAGGACATGTGTGGACAGTATGGTGTCAGCAACAAGTGAACACAGGACATGTGTGGACAGTATGGTGTCAGCAACAAGTGTGGACAGGACATGTGTGGACAGTATGGTGTCAGCAACAAGTGAGGACAGTACATGTGTGGACAGTACATGTGTGGACAGTATGGTGTCAGCAACAAGTGAAGACAGGACATGTATGGACAGTCTGGTGTCAGCAACAAGTGAGGAGAGGACATATGTGGACAGTACATGTGTGGACAGTATGGTGTCAGCAACAAGTGTGGACAGTATGGTGTCAGCAACAAGTGAAGACAGGACTTGTGTGGACAGTATGGTGTCAGCAACAAGTGAGGACAGGACATGTGTGGACAGTATGGTGTCAGCAACAAGTGTGGACAGGACATGTGTGGACAGTATGGTGTCCGCAACAAGTGAGGACAGTACATGTGTGGACAGTATGGTGTCAGCAACAAGTGAGGAGAGGACATGTGTGGACAGTACATGTGTGGACAGTATGGTGTCAGCAACAAGTGTGGACAGTATGGTGTCAGCAACAAGTGAAGACAGGACATGTGTGGACAGTATGGTGTCAGCAACAAGTGAAGACAGGACATGTGTGGACAGTATGGTGTCAGCAACAAGTGAAGACAGGACATGTGTGGACAGTATGGTGTCAGCAACAAGTGTGGACAGGACATGTGTGGACAGTATGGTGTCAGCAACAAGTGAGGACAGTACATGTGAGGACAGTACATGTGTGGACAGTATGGTGTCAGCAACAAGTGAGGACAGGACATGTGTGGACAGTATGGTGTCAGCAACAAGTGAGGACAGGACATGTGTGGACAGTATGGTGTCAGCAACAAGTGTGGACAGGACATGTGTGGACAGTATGGTGTCAGCAACAAGTGTGGACAGGACATGTGTGGACAGTATGGTGTCAGCAACAAGTGAGGACAGGACATGTGTGGACAGTATGGTGTCAGCAACAAGTGTGGACAGGACATGTGTGGACAGTATGGTGTCAGCAACAAGTGAGGACAGGACATGTGGGGACAGTATGGTGTCAGCAACAAGTGTGGACAGGACATATGTGGACAGTATGGTGTCAGCAACAAGTGAGGACAGTACATGTGAGGACAGTATGGTGTCAGCAACAAGTGAGGACAGTACATGTGTGGACAGTATGGTGTCAGCAACAAGTGAAGACAGGACATGTGTGGACAGTATGGTGTCAGCAACAAGTGAAGACAGGACATGTGTGGAAAGTATGGTGTCAGCAACAAGTGAGGACAGGACATGTGTGGACAGTATGGTGTCAGCAACAAGTGAAGACAGGACATGTATGGACAGTCTGGTGTCAGCAACAAGTGAGGAGAGGACATAGGTGGACAGTACATGTGTGGACAGTATGGTGTCAGCAACAAGTGTGGACAGTATGGTGTCAGCAACAAGTGAAGACAGGACATGTGTGGACAGTATGGTGTCAGCAACAAGTGAGGACAGGACATGTGTGGACAGTATGGTGTCAGCAACAAGTGTGGACAGGACATGTGTGGACAGTATGGTGTCCGCAACAAGTGAGGACAGTACATGTGTGGACAGTATGGTGTCAGCAACAAGTGAGGAGAGGACATGTGTGGACAGTACATGTGTGGACGGTATGGTGTCAGCAACAAGTGTGGACAGTATGGTGTCAGCAACAAGTGAAGACAGGACATGTGTGGACAGTATGGTGTCAGCAACAAGTGAAGACAGGACATGTGTGGACAGTATGGTGTCAGCAACAAGTGAAGACAGGACATGTGTGGACAGTATGGTGTCAGCAACAAGTGTGGACAGGACATGTGTGGACAGTATGGTGTCAGCAACAAGTGAGGACAGTACATGTGAGGACAGTACATGTGTGGACAGTATGGTGTCAGCAACAAGTGAGGACAGGACATGTGTGGACAGTATGGTGTCAGCAACAAGTGAGGACAGGACATGTGTGGACAGTATGGTGTCAGCAACAAGTGTGGACAGGACATGTGTGGACAGTATGGTGTCAGCAACAAGTGAGGACAGGACATGTGTGGACAGTATGGTGTCAGCAACAAGTGAGGACAGGACATGTGTGGACAGTATGGTGTCAGCAACAAGTGTGGACAGGACATGTGTGGACAGTATGGTGTCAGCAACAAGTGAGGACAGGACATGTGTGGACAGTATGGTGTCAGCAACAAGTGTGGACAGGACATATGTGGACAGTATGGTGTCAGCAACAAGTGAGGACAGTACATGTGAGGACAGTATGGTGTCAGCAACAAGTGAGGACAGTACATGTGTGGACAGTATGGTGTCAGCAACAAGTGAGGACAGGACATGTGTGGACAGTATGGTGTCAGCAACAAGTGAAGACAGGACATGTGTGGAAAGTATGGTGTCAGCAACAAGTGAGGACAGGACATGTGTGGACAGTATGGTGTCAGCAACAAGTGAGGACAGTACATGTGAGGACAGTATGGTGTCAGCAACAAGTGAAGACAGGACATGTGTGGACAGTATGGTGTCAGCAACAAGTGAGGACAGTACATGTGTGGACAGTATGGTGTCAGCAACAAGTGAGGACAGTACATGTGTGGACAGTATGGTGTCAGCAACAAGTGAGGACAAGACATGTGTGGACAGTATGGTGTCAGCAACAAGTGAGGACAGTACATGTGAGGACAGTACATGTGTGGACAGTATGGTGTCAGCAACAAGTGAGGACAGGACATGTGTGGACAGTATGGTGTCAGCAACAAGTGAAGACAGGACATGTGTGGACAGTATGGTGTCAGCAACAAGTGAGGACAGGACATGTGTGGACAGTATGGTGTCAGCAACAAGTGAGGACAGTACATGTGTGGACAGTATGGTGTCAGCAACAAGTGAGGACAGTACATGTGTGGACAGTATGGTGTCAGCAACAAGTGAAGACAGGACATGTGTGGACAGTATGGTGTCAGCAACAAGTGAAGACAGGACATGTGTGGACAGTATGGTGTCAGCAACAAGTGAAGACAGGACATGTGTGGACAGTATGGTGTCAGCAACAAGTGTGGACAGGACATGTGTGGACAGTATGGTGTCAGCAACAAGTGAGGACAGGACATGTGTGGACAGAATGGTGTCAGCAACAAGTGAGGACAGGACATGTGTGGACAGTATGGTGTCAGCAACAAGTGTGGACAGGACATGTGTGGACAGTATGGTGTCAGCAACAAGTGTGGACAGGACATGTGTGGACAGTATGGTGTCAGCAACAAGTGAGGACAGGACATGTGTGGACAGTATGGTGTCAGCAAGTGTGGACAGGACATGTGTGGACAGTATGGTGTCAGCAACAAGTGTGGACAGGACATGTGTGGACAGTATGGTGTCAGCAACAAGTGTGGACAGGACATGTGTGGACAGTATGGTGTCAGCAACAAGTGAGGACAGTACATGTGAGGACAGTACATGTGTGGACAGTATGGTTTCAGCAACAAGTGAGGACAGTACATGTGTGGACAGTATGGTGTCAGCAACAAGTGAGGACAGGACATGTGTGGACAGTATGGTGTCAGCAACAAGTGAAGACAGGACATGTGTGGACAGTATGGTGTCAGCAACAAGTGAAGACAGGACATGTGTGGACAGTATGGTGTCAGCAACAAGTGAGGACAGGACATGTGTGGACAGTATGGTGTCAGCAACAAATGAAGACAGGACATGTGTGGACAGTATGGTGTCAGCAACAAGTGAAGACAGCACATGTGTGGACAGTATGGTGTCAGCAACAAGTGAGGAAAGGACATGTGTGGACAGTATGGTGTCAGCAACAAGTGAGGAAAGGACATGTGTGGACAGTATGGTGTCAGCAACAAGTGAAGACAGGACATGTGTGGACAGTATGGTGTCAGCAACAAGTGAGGACAGTACATGTGTGGACAGTATGGTGTCAGCAACAAGTGAGGACAGTACATGTGTGGACAGTATGGTGTCAGCAAAAAGTGAGGACAGGACATGTGTGGACAGTATGGTGTCAGCAACAAGTGAGGACAGTACATGTGAGGACAGTACATGTGTGGACAGTATGGTGTCAGCAACAAGTGAAGACAGGACATGTGTGGACAGTATGGTGTCAGCAACAAGTGAAGACAGGACGTGTGGACAGTATGGTGTCAGCAACAAGTGAGGACAGTACATGTGTGGACAGTATGGTGTCAGCAACAAGTGAAGACAGGACATGTGTGGACAGTATGGTGTCAGCAACAAGTGTGGACAGGACATGTGTGGACAGTATGGTGTCAGCAACAAGTGAGGACAGGACATGTGTGGACAGTATGGTGTCAGCAACAAGTGAGGACAGGACATGTGTGGACAGTATGGTGTCAGCAACAAGTGTGGACAGGACATGTGTGGACAGTATGGTGTCAGCAACAAGTGTGGACAGGACATGTGTGGACAGTATGGTGTCAGCAACAAGTGAGGACAGGACATGTGTGGACAGTATGGTGTCAGCAAGTGTGGACAGGACATGTGTGGACAGTATGGTGTCAGCAACAAGTGTGGACAGGACATGTGTGGACAGTATGGTGTCAGCAACAAGTGAGGACAGTACATGTGAGGACAGTACATGTGTGGACAGTATGGTTTCAGCAACAAGTGAGGACAGTACATGTGTGGACAGTATGGTGTCAGCAACAAGTGAGGACAGGACATGTGTGGACAGTATGGTGTCAGCAACAAGTGAAGACAGGACATGTGTGGACAGTATGGTGTCAGCAACAAGTGAAGACAGGACATGTGTGGACAGTATGGTGTCAGCAACAAGTGAGGACAGGACATGTGTGGACAGTATGGTGTCAGCAACAAATGAAGACAGGACATGTGTGGACAGTATGGTGTCAGCAACAAGTGAAGACAGCACATGTGTGGACAGTATGGTGTCAGCAACAAGTGAGGAAAGGACATGTGTGGACAGTATGGTGTCAGCAACAAGTGAGGAAAGGACATGTGTGGACAGTATGGTGTCAGCAACAAGTGAAGACAGGACATGTGTGGACAGTATGGTGTCAGCAACAAGTGAGGACAGTACATGTGTGGACAGTATGGTGTCAGCAACAAGTGAGGACAGTACATGTGTGGACAGTATGGTGTCAGCAAAAAGTGAGGACAGGACATGTGTGGACAGTATGGTGTCAGCAACAAGTGAGGACAGTACATGTGAGGACAGTACATGTGTGGACAGTATGGTGTCAGCAACAAGTGAAGACAGGACATGTGTGGACAGTATGGTGTCAGCAACAAGTGAAGACAGGACGTGTGGACAGTATGGTGTCAGCAACAAGTGAGGACAGTACATGTGTGGACAGTATGGTGTCAGCAACAAGTGAAGACAGGACATGTGTGGACAGTATGGTGTCAGCACATGTGTGGACAGTATGGTGTCAGCAACAAGTGAGGACAGTTCATGTGTGGACAGTATGGTATCAGCAACAAGTGAAGACAGGACATGAGTGGACAGTATGGTGTCAGCAACAAGTGAAGACAGGACATGTGTGGACAGTATGGTGTCAGCACATGTGTGGACAGTATGGTGTCAGCAACAAGTGAGGACAGTACATGTGTGGACAGTATGGTGTCAGCAACAAGTGAGGACAGGACATGTGTGGACAGTATGGTGTCAGCAACAAGTGAGGACAGGAAATGTGTGGGCAGTATGGTGTCAGCAACAAGTGAGGACAGGACATGTGTGGACAGTATGGTGTCAGCAAAAGGTGAGGACAGTACATGTGTGGACAGTATGGTGTCAGCAACAAGTGAGGACAGTACATGTGTGGACAGTATGGTGTCAGCAACAAGTGAGGACAGTACATGTGTGGACAGTGTGGTGTCAGCAACAAGTGTGGACAGTATGGTGTCAGCAACAAGTGAGGACAGGACATGTGTGGACAGTATGGTGTCAGCAACAAGTGAGGACAGGACATGTGTGGACAGTATGGTGTCAGCAACAAGTGAGGACAGTATGGCGTCAGCAACAAGTGAGGATGGGACATGTGTGGACAGTATGGTGTCAGCAACAAGTGAGGACAGGACATGTGTGGACAGTATGGTGTCAGCAACAAGTGAGGACAGTATGGCGTCAGCAACAAGTGAAGACAGGACATGTGTGGACAGTATGGTGTCAGCAACAAGTGAGGACAGTACATGTGTGGACAGTATGGTGTCAGCAACAAGTGAGGACAGGACATGTGTGGACAGTATGGTGTCAGCAACAAGTGAGGACAGTATGGCGTCAGCAACAAGTGAAGACAGGACATGTGTGGACAGTATGGTGTCAGCAACAAGTGAGGACAGGACATGTGTGGACAGTATGGTGTCAGCAACAAGTGAGGACAGTATGGCGTCAGCAACAAGTGAAGACAGGACATGTGTGGACAGTATGGTGTCAGCAACAAGTGAGGACAGTATGGCGTCAGCAACAAGTGAAGACAGGACATGTGTGGACAGTATGGTGTCAGCAACAAGTGAGGACAGGACATGTGTGGACAGTATGGTGTTAGCAACAAGTGAGGACAGTATGGCGTCAGCAACAAGTGAAGACAGGACATGTGTGGACAGTATGGTGTCAGCAACAAGTGAGGACAGTATGGCGTCAGCAACAAGTGAAGACAGGACATGTGTGGACAGTATGGTGTCAGCAACAAGTGAGGACAGTACATGTGTGGACAGTATGGTGTCAGCAACAAGTGAGGACAGTATGGCGTCAGCAACAAGTGAAGACAGGACATGTGTGGACAGTATGGTGTCAGCAACAAGTGAGGACAGGACATGTGTGGACAGTATGGTGTTAGCAACAAGTGAGGACAGTATGGTGTCAGCAACAAGTGAAGACAGCACATGTGTGGACAGTATGGTGTCAGCAACAAGTGAGGAAAGGACATGTGTGGACAGTATGGTGTCAGCAACAAGTGAGGAAAGGACATGTGTGGACAGTATGGTGTCAGCAACAAGTGAAGACAGGACATGTGTGGACAGTATGGTGTCAGCAACAAGTGAGGACAGTACATGTGTGGACAGTATGGTGTCAGCAACAAGTGAGGACAGTACATGTGTGGACAGTATGGTGTCAGCAAAAAGTGAGGACAGGACATGTGTGGACAGTATGGTGTCAGCAACAAGTGAGGACAGTACATGTGAGGACAGTACATGTGTGGACAGTATGGTGTCAGCAACAAGTGAAGACAGGACATGTGTGGACAGTATGGTGTCAGCAACAAGTGAAGACAGGACGTGTGGACAGTATGGTGTCAGCAACAAGTGAGGACAGTACATGTGTGGACAGTATGGTGTCAGCAACAAGTGAAGACAGGACATGTGTGGACAGTATGGTGTCAGCACATGTGTGGACAGTATGGTGTCAGCAACAAGTGAGGACAGTTCATGTGTGGACAGTATGGTATCAGCAACAAGTGAAGACAGGACATGTGTGGACAGTATGGTGTCAGCAACAAGTGAAGACAGGACATGTGTGGACAGTATGGTGTCAGCACATGTGTGGACAGTATGGTGTCAGCAACAAGTGAGGACAGTACATGTGTGGACAGTATGGTGTCAGCAACAAGTGAGGACAGGACATGTGTGGACAGTATGGTGTCAGCAACAAGTGAGGACAGGAAATGTGTGGGCAGTATGGTGTCAGCAACAAGTGAGGACAGGACATGTGTGGACAGTATGGTGTCAGCAAAAGGTGAGGACAGTACATGTGTGGACAGTATGGTGTCAGCAACAAGTGAGGACAGTACATGTGTGGACAGTATGGTGTCAGCAACAAGTGAGGACAGTACATGTGTGGACAGTGTGGTGTCAGCAACAAGTGTGGACAGGACATGTGTGGACAGTATGGTGTCAGCAACAAGTGAGGACAGGACATGTGTGGACAGTATGGTGTCAGCAACAAGTGAGGACAGGACATGTGTGGACAGTATGGTGTCAGCAACAAGTGAGGACAGTATGGCGTCAGCAACAAGTGAGGATGGGACATGTGTGGACAGTATGGTGTCAGCAACAAGTGAGGACAGTACATGTGTGGACAGTATGGTGTCAGCAACAAGTGAGGACAGGACATGTGTGGACAGTATGGTGTCAGCAACAAGTGAGGACAGTATGGCGTCAGCAACAAGTGAAGACAGGACATGTGTGGACAGTATGGTGTCAGCAACAAGTGAGGACAGGACATGTGTGGACAGTATGGTGTCAGCAACAAGTGAGGACAGTATGGCGTCAGCAACAAGTGAAGACAGGACATGTGTGGACAGTATGGTGTCAGCAACAAGTGAGGACAGTATGGCGTCAGCAACAAGTGAAGACAGGACATGTGTGGACAGTATGGTGTCAGCAACAAGTGAGGACAGGACATGTGTGGACAGTATGGTGTTAGCAACAAGTGAGGACAGTATGGCGTCAGCAACAAGTGAAGACAGGACATGTGTGGACAGTATGGTGTCAGCAACAAGTGAGGACAGTATGGCGTCAGCAACAAGTGAAGACAGGACATGTGTGGACAGTATGGTGTCAGCAACAAGTGAGGACAGTACATGTGTGGACAGTATGGTGTCAGCAACAAGTGAGGACAGTACATGTGTGGACAGTACGGTGTCAGCAACAAGTGAAGACAGGACATGTGTGGACAGTATGGTGTCAGCAACAAGTGAGGACAGTACATGTGTGGACAGTATGGTGTCAGCAACAAGTGAGGACAGTACATGTGTGGACAGTATGGTGTCAGCAACAAGTGAGGACAGGACATGATGGATAGTATGGTGTCAGCAACAAGTGAGGACAGTACATGTGTGGACAGTATGGTGTCAGCAACAAGTGAGGACAGTACATGTGTGGACAGTATGGTGTCAGCAACAAGTGAGGACAGTACATGTGTGGACAGTATGGTGTCAGCAACAAGTGTGGACAGGACATGTGTGGACAGTATGGTGTCAGCAACAAGTGAGGACAGGACATGTGTGGACAGTATGGTGTCAGCAACAAGTGAGGACAGGACATGTGTGGACAGTATGGTGTCAGCAACAAGTGAGGACAGTACATGTGTGGACAGTATGGTGTCAGCAACAAGTGAGGACAGTACATGTGTGGACAGTATGGTGTCAGCAACAAGTGTGGACAGGACATGTGTGGACAGTATGGTGTCAGCAACAAGTGTGGACAGGACATGTGTGGACAGTATGGTGTCAGCAACAAGTGAGGACAGGACGTGTGTGGACAGTATGGTGTCAGCAACAAGTGAGGACAGGACATGTGTGGACAGTATGGTGTCAGCAACAAGTGAGGACAGGACATGTGTGGACAGTGTGGTGTCAGCAACAAGTGAGGACAGGACATGTGTGGACAGTATGGTGTCGGCAACAAGTGAGGACAGTATGGCGTCAGCAACAAGTGAGGACGGGACATGTGTGGACAGTATGGTGAAAGGCCAGCTCCTCTATGATTGGTCAACAGTAGAAGTGTTTGCCACTCGCAAAAAGTGAGGAAAACAATTGCATGTTTCCCACAAGCCAGCAAGGCAAGTGAAGGTATGTCAACCATAAGAAGTTTCTAGTGCAGACGTACACATGCTACATGTACTCCCAGTAACAGTGGAATAATACTTAGTCTGACTCAACTTTGCTTCAAAATTGCACATTTTCTGCATGAGTTACCAATTTTCCAAACTAAAGTACCGTATTTTACGCATTATTAGTCGCTCCGGAGTATACGTCGCATTTTTGGGGGGAAATTATTTGATAAAATCCAACACCAAGAATAGACATTTGAAAGGCAATTTAAAATAAATAAAGAATAGTGAACCACAGGCTGAATAAGTGTACATTATATGAGGCATAAATAAGCAACAGAGAAGGTGCCTGGTATGTTAACCTAACATATTATGGTAAGAGTCATTCAAATAACTATAACATATAGAACATGCTATACGTTTACCAAACAATCTGTCACTCCTAATCGATAAATCCCATGAAATCTTCTTCCTCGATGTCGCTTATAAACAACTCTGCCAACTCCAAAGGTATGCGCTGCTTCCTCTTGTCGTTTTCTGCTGCATATTTCACTACGTCCATCTTATAATCTGCAGTACATGATTTACTTTTCGGTGCCATTTTTGTTCAGCCCTTCTTAGTTTTTATAAGTTACCGCCAACGATGAAACGATCCATTTTAATAGCTATGGCAGTAGCATATAGCAGTTAGCATCCCATGACCCACAATGCACTTCTGCCTTGACCCTCCCCCGCCGAATTCTTATTGGTTGACGTGTGTGTGACGATTGCTGATATTTTCTTTGTCTCTTCCGCGAATGAGATAAATAATATTTGATATTTTACGGTGAAGTGTTAATAATTTCACACATAAGTCACTCCGGAGTATAAGTCGCATCCCCGGCCAAACTATGAAAAAACTGTGACTTATAGTCCGAAAAATACGGTAATAAATATTGCCGTGCATTTGTTCAATACTCAAGTTAACAGAAGGATGGACTCACCACAGCAAAAACTATGAAACATTCAAACAAGTAAAAACCAAGCATGTATAACACAGTACTTAGGAACAGACACTATAGTTGACATACTTAGCACACAGTACTTAGGAACAGACACTACAGTTGACATACTTAGAACACAGTACTTGGGAACAGACACTACAGTTGACATACTTAGAACACAGTACTTAGGAACAGACACTACAGTTGACATACTTAGAACACAGTACTTAGGAACAGACACCAGAGTTGACATACTTAGAACACAGTACTCAGGAACAGACACCATATTTGACATACTTAGAACACAGTAATTAGGAACAGACACCAGAGTTGACATACTTAGAACACAGTACTCAGGAAAAGACACCAGAGTTGACATACTTAGAACACAGTACTTAGGAACAGACACCACATTTGACATACTTAGAACACAGTAATTAGGAACAGACACCAGAGTTGACATACTTAGAACACAGTACTTAGGAACAGACACTACACTTGACATATTTAGAACACAGTACTTAGGAACAGACACCACAGTTGACATACTTAGAACACAGTACTCAGGAACAGACACCAGAGTTGACATACTTAGAACAGAGTACTTAGGAACAGGCACCAGAGTTGACATACTTAGAACACAGTACTTAGGAACAGACACCACAGTTGACATACTTAGAACACAGTACTTAGGAACAGACACTACAATTGACATATTTATAACAGTACCTAGGAATAGACAATACAATTGACATACTTACAACACAGTACTTAGGAACAGAAACTAGTTGACATACTTAGAACACAGTACTTAGGAACAGACACCACATTTGACATACTTAGAACTCAGTAATTAGGAACACACACCAGTTGACATACTTAAAATACAGTACTTAGGAACAGACATCACAGTTGACATACTTAGAACACAGTACTTAGGAACAGACACTACAGTTGACATACTTAGAACACAGTACTCAGGAACAGACACCAGAGTTGACATACTTAGAACACAGTACTTAGGAACAGACACCATATTTGACATACTTAGAACACAGTACTCGGGAACAGACACCAGGGTTGACATACTTAGAACACAGTACTTAGAAACAGACACCACAGTTGACATACTTAGAACACAGTATATAGGAACTTGACATACTTAGAACACAGTACTTAGGAACAGACACTACAGTTGACATACTTAGAACACAGTACTTAGGAACAGACACCAGAGTTGACATACTTAGAACAGAGTACTTAAGAACAGACACCACAGTTGACATACTTAGAACACAGTACTTAGGAACAGACACCGCATTTGACATACTTAGAACACAGTACTTAGGAACAGACACCACAGTTGACATACTTAGAACACAGTACTTAGGAACAGACACCACATTTGACATACTTAGAACACAGTAATTAGGGACAGACACCAGAGTTGACATACTTAGAACACAGTACTTAGGAACAGACACCAGAGTTGACATACTTAGAACACAATACTCAGGAACAGACACCACAATTGACATACTTCGAACACAGTACTTAGGAACAGACACCACATTTGACATACTTAGAACACAGTAATTAGGAACAGGCACCTGAGTTGACATACTTAGAACACAGTACTTAGGAACAGACACTACACTTGACATATTTAGAACACAGTACTTAGGAACAGACACCACAGTTGACATACTTAGAACACAGTACTCAGGTACAGACACCAGGGTTGACATACTTAGAACACAGTACTTAGGAACATACACTACAGTTGACATACTTAGAACACAGTACTTAGGAACAGACACCAGAGTTGACATACTTAGAACAGAGTACTTAGGAACAGACACCAGGGTTGACATACTTAGAACACAGTACTTAGGAACAGACACCACAGTTGACATACTTAGAACACAGTACTTAGGAACAGACACTACAGTTGACATACTTAGAACACAGTACTTAAGAACAGACACTACAGTTGACATACTTAGAACATAGTACTTAGGAACAGACACCAGAGTTGACATACTTAGACCAGAGTACTTAGGAACAGGCACCAGAGTTGACATACTTAGAACACAGTACTTAGGAACAGACACCACATTTGACATACTTAGAACACAGTACTTAGGAACAGACACTACAATTGACATACTTATAACAGTACCTAGGAACAGACACTACAATTGACATACTTACAACACAGTACTTAGGAACAGAAACTAGTTGACATACTTAGAACACAGTACTTAGGAACAGACACCACATTTGACATACTTAGAACTCAGTAATTAGGAACAGACACCAGAGTTGACATACTTAAAATACAGTACTTAGGAACAGACATCACAGTTGACATACTTAGAACACAGTACTTAGGAACAGACACTACAGTTGACATACTTAGAACACAGTACTTAGGAACTTGTCTTTTATATGTATTGCTGGAATAAACAATGTTTTATATGTCGTGCTGGAATAAAAACATGATTTAGATGTAGTTCTGGTGAGGGTTTTTTCAGTTAGAATATTTAGTGCCGGAATAAAAAAATAAAGAAATTGTATGTAGTGTTGGAAAAATAGTTATTTTTTTAATGTAGCGCTGTAGTAAATGTGTTTTGAAAAGATGTGAGAGTCATGATTAACATTTTGTGTGAGTTCTAAGTAGGGTTGGGCGATATTGCCTTTTTTTAATATCGCAATATTTTTAGGCCATATCGCGATATACGATATATATTACGATATTTTGCCTGAGCCTTGAATGAACACTTGATGCATATAATCACAGCAGTATGATGATTTTATGAGTCTACATTAAAACATTCTTCTTCATACTGCATTAATATATGCTACTTTTAAACTTTCATGCAGAGAGGGAAATCACAACTAAGTCAATTGACCAAAAGTGCATTTATTAAAAGTTATTAAGCAATGGCACAAACATTCGAGTCATTACCATGAATTGATTAACGTGGACCCCGACTTAAACAAGTTGAAAAACGCTTTCGGGTGTTACCATTTAGTGGTTAATTGTATGGAATATGTACTAAACTGTGCAGTCTACTAATAAAAGTATCAATCAATCAATTTCCAAAACATAAATTGCAAGATTGTCAGAGACATTTTAAGTGTCAAATAAAAATGAGCTGCATAATAGGAATTCAAATAATATTCGTCCTTCACTATGTGGTATGTTACTAAGGTTATGAAATTCTCTTCATTCTCTAGCGAGTGACTTTTCAAATGATGCTACATATTAGCAGTAATGCTACTTTTTATAGCAACGCTTTTCCCCCCCACACTTGACTAATTACGGCTGTCTGTTCGACATATTCCCACTTGAAGCCGAACCACCGCCAGACGATGGAAATCCTGCTGTTTTTATTGGGAATTAATTATTCCATCATTTGTTACCAGATCAGCAGCATAATTTTCTCGTACGACTACGTTAGCAGCTAACGTTAGCCACGCCGCCACGTCTCTGCACTGCGAGGGCGTGTACTATGACGTGACTGTTTGTGACGTATGCAAGAATGTGAGCCTGCTTGTCTGTGAGGAGACACAGGAAAGAGCGAGGAGAGCCTGAAGTGTACGGCCACAGCTAAAATTCCTGCGTGAGAACCTATACCGTATTTTGCGGAGTATAAGTCGCACCTGCCGAAAATGCATAATAAAGAAGGAAAAAAACATGTAAGTCACACTGGTGTATAAGTTGCATTTTTGGGGGAAATTTATTTAATTGAATCCAACACCAAGAATAGACATTTGAAAGGCTATTTAAATTAAATTAAGAATAGTGAACAACAGGCTGAATAAGTGTACATTATATGAGGCATAAATAAGCAACAGAGAAGGTGCCTGGTATGTTAACGTAACATATTATGGTAAGAGTCATTCAAATAACTATAACATATAGAACATGCTATACCTTTACCAAACAATCTGTCACTCCTAATTGCTAAATCCGATTAAATCTTATACGTCTAGTCTCTTACGTGAATGAGCTGAATAATATTAGATATTTTACGGTAATGTGTTAATAATTTCACACATAAGTCGCTCCTGAGTATAAGTCGCACCCCTGGCCAAACTATGGAAAAAACTGCGACTTATAGTCCGAATAATACGGTACTCGAATATTACGATATAGTAATTTTCTATATCGCACAGAGACAAACCCGCGATATGTCGTATATATCGATATCGCCCAGCCCTAGTTCTAAGACATATTTGTCAAGAAATTGTAGTGACTAGAGGTTGTACTGCAATTATAGATCTTGATCGTTGACACAAATACCAAATTACTGTATCTGGTGTTTGATATAGAATTAAAGTCCCTCTTATCCATCATGTCTATCATAGCATAATAACATTTAAATCCTTCGAATCGATCATGTCAATCATGGCATAGAGAAAGGGCCAGTTGAAGAATAATTACCAGGTTCTATGATTTTGCCAGGTGGGTATTTGACAAGCAGCTGACGCTCATCCAGATGTGTGACAGTTAGCTGGAAGCCACAGAGAGCCTCAACAAGGCCGATGCGTTGCACCATGTGAAGGTCACTGCCTTCCCGGCGGAATTCCTAAAAGGAGAATAAATTATCTGTGGTTCAACTTCATAAAACCCCTAATCAATCAAGATCAAACACATGTGATTTTCGAGGGCTAGTAAGCTTATAGGTGAGTAGCAACTCAACCTATCTGACATCCTCGCCACACAGCTGCAGTGTAAGGCCAGCTTTATTATTCACCACTTCACCCATCACTTCGCTTTGGTCCTCTTTAAGGTCTCAAATAAGGCTAAGACATGGTGATTTGATTTAGTTATTATGCTGTAGCACTTTAATCACAATGATTGGTTTATTAGGTATTGTATTTTTATTATTCTACAGTGTGCTTGTACACAGCTGATGGTTTTTGTTTTTTAATGTTTTTTTCTTTTACAAAACCCAAAACCAGTGAAGTTGTCACGTTTTGTAAATGATAAATAAAAACAAGAAAAAAATTATTTGCAAATCCTTTTCAACTTATATTCAAATGAATAGACTGGAAAGATAATATACTTAACGTTCCATCTGGAAAATTTTTTTTATTTTTTGCAAATATTAGCTAGTTTGGAATGTGATGCCTGCAACATGTTTAAAAAAAGCTGGCACAGGTGACAAAAAAGACTGATAAAGTTGAGGAATGCTCATCAAAGACTTATTTGGAACATCCCACAGGTGAACAGGCTAATTGGGAACAGGTGGGTGCCATTATTGGGTAAAAAAGCAGCTTCCATGAAATGCTCACTCATTCACAAACACGGATGGGGCGAGGGTCACCACTTTGTCAACAAATGCCTGACCAAATTGTTTAAGAATAAAATTTCTCAACCAGCTATTGCAAGAAATTTAGAGATTTCACCATCTATGCTCCGTAATATTATCAAAAGGTTCAGAAACTCTGGAGAAATTACTGCACATAAGTAGCAAGGCTGAAAAACAACATTGAATGCCCCTGACCTTTGATCCCTCAGAGCGATACTGCATCAAAAACTGACAGTGTGTAAAGGCTATCACCACATGGGCTCAGGAACACTTCAGAAAACCACTGTCAGTAACTACAGTTCGTCACTACATCTGTAAGTGCAAGTTAAATCTCGACTGTGCAAAGCCAAAGCCATTAATCAAACTCCACCGGCTTTGCTGGGCCCGATTTCATCTAAGACGTACTCATGCAAAGTGTAAAAGTGTTCTGTGGTCTGACGAGTCCACGTTTTAAATTGTTTCAAAATGTGTGGCACAATATGAAGCCTAAAATAGCACAACGGACACCCTGGACTGTTGCACAACTTAAGCTGTACATCAAGCAAGAATGGGAAATAATTCCACTTCAAAAATGTGTCTCCTCAGTTCCCAAAGGTTTACTGATTGTTGTTAAAAGGAAAGGCTATGTAACACACTGGTAAAAATGCCCCTGTGAAAACTTTTTGGCAATGTGTTGCTGCCATTAAATTCTAAGTTAATGATTATTTGCCCAAAAAATAAATAAATAAAAAATTCTCAGTTTGAACATTAAATATCTTGTCTTTGTAGTCTATTTAATTGAATATTAGTTGAAACGGATTTGCAAATCATTGTATAGTCCTTTTATTTACCATTTACACAACGTGACAACTTCACTGCTTTTGGCTTTTGTATGATTGGTGTTTTGCTTGTTGCATTCTGTCTTGTGCAGACATTTGTAATTCAGCATCAACTATTTTACCTCTGGGTACCATTAAAGAAATCTTGACCTTGCAAGTGTGTTTCTTACCTCGTGTTCTTTTTCCTGCAGGACCAGGACGATGTCTCCTGGTTCTACGCCCGGTGCTTGGTCAGCTTCCCCAGAGAACGGGATCTTCTGTCCATGTTTCATGCCTTTGTCCACATGCACCTCCAGCAGCTTGGTTTCCTTACAGACCTTTTGACCTTCACACTTTTTACAGCGGTCCTTCTCATTGATGACCTCACCTTCACAGACACAAACGTGATTGATAACAGTTTAGCGGACAGTTTTGGACAAACAAATACAAATTCAAGTTGTTATTGATTTACCTATATTCAGCATTTATTGATGAACTATACTATATATTTTTTTAACAACAGTATTTATGCATTCTTCCTTAATCACTTTACTTTACATTTATTCATTGTTAATTTGTATCCGATTTACTTAAGGCTGTCTTCAAATAGTCAACACATATAAGTCTTATTCCAATATCAATTAGTCAACACATATAAGTGTTATTCCAATATCAATTTTGCAGTTAAATCTAATGATATCCCCTCCCCCTTGCTGAGGCCATTGTGTACAGCAGGTGTGTTAAGAGGACAGACGGACTGCATCCATGATTTGTTTGAATATTTAAATAAAAATTTTATAGGACTAAAAAATAAATCCTACTTTCTCAGCTGTCACTTCAACCTTCAAAGTGGTCGCTGCTTCCTAATGTGACCTCACGTCTCTAAAAAAAATATTGGTGTCATATAAAATCACAAGAATTTTTGACCAATGGTGTTGGGAGGACATTTACTGCATTGAGGACGTGATTAAGGTTGGTCACAAACAGCTCGATTTGCCCCTCCCTCCGTCCCAGTTGAACATGGCGTGGGAGACAGGACGAACCGTCTCTTCTTGTAGGTGAAACTCTCCTCTTTAAAAAGGTCATTATATTTCAGCTGGTTCACATACAGAAACTTTATGAATTTCACTTCTTCTATTTAATCAAGTTTGATGTCTTCTTGGTGCTATGCCAGAGTTGAAACCTTGAGGTGTAAGAAGTGGCTAAGGATATCGGTTTTACTCACTTCAATGAAAGACTGTAATGCTTTTTTAAGTACCTTTAATTCACTTGGGAATAGTAGAGAGCATCCATGTGACATTACTGACACCTAGTGTCTAGACAGTATATATTAGTTTATATTCACATCTGTTCATTTCTCTAAAAAAAAAAAAAAAAAAAAAAAAGTGACCGATTCATGACGATGGCCAAAATGTGACCGATTCATGACGATGGCCAAAATCTAACAAATCAGATTCGACTATGAACCCCCTTAGTAAACACAGTCCTAATTTATATTATGATTTTTACATTTCTTTAACAGCCTTTATTTTCCTTATCACTGTCGTTTTGGTTTACTCCTGTTCACTTATTCTGGATTTTATTTTTTCAATGCCTTCATAAGCTAACTTTATAGACGTCGTCTACTCCTTTCTTTTCCTTTAAACACAGGCAGACAATAAACTTTAAATGACAACATGTAAATAAAGTATTGTGAGAGTCAATATTATAATGATAATGAGCATGTGGGATAGATTAGTAATCAGAATCAGTAATGTTGAATTGTGCAATAGCAATCCTGTTAAGTATACCCATGACCATTAAATACAAACATTTGTGTGAATATGTATTTATATTACCCTCTCCTTTGCAGTCTGCACAGACTGACTGCATCTGTTGGACCATACCAGGGGCCAGCTGTCTGATCACGACCCTCATACCGATGCCTCTGCATGCCACACACTTTTGCACCGCACCCGCCTTCCCCCCCTGACTGGGTAACAAACAGTAGAAAGTCAGCAGTGTTCACGTACATCAGTGATGTTTAAACGCTTACACATTTAAAGTGGACTTACCCGTTGCAGGCACTACACAGCACATTCTTGCTTAACTGCAGTTTGGTAGTTTTACCGTTATAGAGGTCTTCAAGAGAAACTCTGTATCCGGATAAAATAACATGTGTTACAACATATTTCAGTTTTTACAATAAGCTGCCTTTAATGGGAAAGTACTTACTTTAGAGGGTGCACCATGTCTTCACCTTTCCTCCGTCCTCCATTACGACCTCTGCCCTGGCCCCCCATGAACCCAAAAAGCCCTCCACCGAAGATGTGAGAGAAGATGTCGTCCATGCCGGGGCCGCCTCCTCCTCCCTCACGCAGCCCCTGTTCTCCATAGCGATCGTACAACTCCTTCTTCTCTGGGTTTGTCAGTACTTCGTATGCAAAACTGATCTCTTTAAACTGGATGATAAAATAAAAATGCACACATAACTGGATGTGTAGACAAATGATGAGCTGTGGCTATTTCATGGCAAAATCTTTACTTAACACATTACTGACGTGTTAATTATAAAAGGTAAATTCACTCTGCAGGCGTCCTAGGTATATGGTGAACAACTCGTGTTTTAAAATCACAGAATCTAGCTAAAACAACAGACAAGTTCTGTTTCAACCTTCTTTGCCTCTGCTTAGCATAAACACCACACCTTGTCCACAGAATCGCCACATGCTAGCTAGGCTGCTACCAAACAACCAGCCACTTACTGCAGATTTAATTTGAACAATTTAAGACACAAACTTCATATGGATTAACCCACATTTCCAATGCTTGATGTTGGGCCTATAATTATATAGATTTTGTCTTAACAATAAGGGGACATGATGTAACGAAATAAAAAAAATATAAAAAACACTCCATTGGCCATGATAAAATATACTAAAATTTCCATTTTGTTATGATCAGACAAATTCTTCAGAAACCCACATAAATCACCACCTGTGGGCCCCGGGACTCACTATACTGAAAACCTATCAACATACACACAAAACTACCCTACAAAACATCAAGAGAAGACAGCTAAAAGAAAGGGAATTTAAGACATTGTAAGCAACAATAACATTCAAAGTCATGAATGAAATGTTCTGAGACAAAAAATGTGCTTTCAATGTCAGGTCTGGAGGTGCAAATCCTTGGGCACCTCACAATTCGGTTTTGTTTTTTTCCAGTGCAAACATGATTTCACAAAGCCACCGGTGAGGTCTTCAAAAGGCACATCCTTTGAAATAAATTTAAAATAAATTACGTCGAATTTAACAAAAACAAAACATTTGGAGATTACACAAGAATGTAACATTTTGTAACATTTTAAAAACTTAAAAATCTTTGTCATCTGCCTAGAAAATATAATGTACAATATACCAGTGCAAAGGTTTGTTTAGATTTACATGTACAAGGCGAAAGTAATTTAATGTAGGCTCATAACATGCAACCCAAGATATTCCCAGCCTTCTTTTGATATCATTTTGATGATTATGGTTTACAGCTTATGAAAACCTTGAACTGAAAACGGAGTTATTATGATCATCAAAATTTTAATAAAGGCTCAACATATCTCACTTTGTAAGCAACAAATGTATTTAACTTATTAGTTTCACATTTGAAGTTGATTTGCTGACATTATTAAAGTTTTGCACGATATTCTCATTTTATGAGTTCCACCTGTATGACTGAAAATGTTGGGGGAAAAACATGCAACTTTACTCTGACTGCAATTGAACATACACCTACCGAAAAAATGAGCATATATGTGGCAAGTTGTTGTAAGCTTTTGACCACAAACTCTGCTTAGTGACATTCGTCGTTCCTGGCCGAGTTTGTACTCTTCCCTGCCGCGCTGAATGCTAGCGGCAGACGTGAACTGGAACAACTACAACCTGCCTTGAAAGGAGCCCGATTCTGTCTCCTCATGCTCATCTAAATGAGAAGGCATTCATTTCAATCGAACAGGTAGTCCAACATTAGAGTCTAACATTAATGCTCTGACATTAGAGGCAGTATTAGTACCGGTTGTATTTATGTTAGATGACTGCTGCTGCCTCGGATGAGATCGGAGCGGTTCAAAATTGTGACAATTATTTACAGAAGTATGTTGAAATGTTTCAGTATAGTACTTGTAGGTACTCCTCTTGATGAAATAGCAAACTTGCAATTATTGCAAGTAGTACAACCGTGACCATTCTTCAATGACCTGGCCAGGGACTAACCTAAACCCAATTGAGCATTTCTGGAGAGACCTGAAAATAGCTATCCACCAACGAACACCATCCAGCCTGACACAACTGAAAAGGATGTGCAAGGAAAAATGGATTTGAATCCAGGTGTGAGAAACATGTTGCATCGTTCCAAAGAAGACTCATGGCTGCACTAGCTCAAAAGGTTGCTTCTACTCATACTGAGCAAAGGATCTGAATAACTATGATCATGTGACATTTCAATTTTTATTTTATTTATAAAATTGAAAACATTTATACATTTCTCTTTTTTCTGCCAAGATGGGGGGTTGAGTGTACAAAAATTAGAAAAAAATAACTGTTTATTAGTGGAAAATTACTTTGCTTTAATGCAATGGTTTTTTTAAACATTATGCTTTTTAAACAGCTCAACACAAAATGCAGATCAACGCGCCAGAATTTGTATTTTTGTAAGAAAACCAAACTAGTATTCCTGCTGTAAGAGCAGATTCAATCAGAGGAGCTACACCATGTTTGGACACCAGTTTCATACTTTAATAACAAAATGTGGATTGTTACAATCATGGTTTGATTGTCAAAGGTGTAATTTGTGATATTTCTACCTGAATAAATGCTTCTGATATTCTGTACATTACGTGTTGTACAAGTTAACCATATCTGTATTTCTGCACGACAACATCTTAACCTTCTTTTCTATTCATTAATAAAGTAAATTATCTTTAACCTGCTAAACATTTTGTAATTGAGGACTATCAACCAGAACATGTTGTAAAATGACATACACTTTATTTTAATCTGCCAGAAAAGGTCTCCCTCTACATTACATTCCTCAACAGATGTATTAGCATTTATTTAGGTATAAATATCACAGATTACATTACATTATGAAATATAGTTGACAAAAGCCTAATCATAATGCTGTATTTTTTTGGTACCGGTTTTTAATTGAGCCGGTCCAGGAAGACCTTTTATTAGGGCTGGGCGATATATCGATATACGATATATATCACGGGTATGTCTCTGTGCGATATAGAAAATGACTATCGTAATATTCAAGTAGACGTTCTCACGCAGCTGCGGGCATTACACTCTCCTCGCTCTTTCTTGTGTCTCCTCACAGACAAGCAGGCGCACATTCATACGTCACTTACTGTGTAACGTCATACGTATACGCCCTCGCCCAGCGGAGAGGTAGCGGGGTGGCTAACGTTAGCTGGTATTTCTAGCGGGTTGTTGCGGAGAAAGAAGGTGTGAATCTCGTAACAAATGAAATAATTAATTCCCAAGAAAAAAAACACGGGGCCCATCGTCTGCCGGTGGTTCGGCTTCAAGCGGGAATATGTAGAGTAGACAACTTTAATTTGTCATGTGTGGGGCACAAGCGTTGCTACCAAAAGTAGCATCACTGCTAAAATGTAGCATCGTTTGAAAAGTCACCTGCTAATAACTTTAATAAAGACAGTTTTGGTAAATTGACTTAGTTGTGATTTCCTTCTCTGCATGAAAGTTTAAAAGTAGCATATATTAGTGCAGTATGAATAAGAATGTTTTAATGTAGACACATAGAATCATCATACTTCTGTGATTATATGCTTCAAGTGTTCATTCAAGGCTAAGGCAAAACATCATAATATATATCGTATATCACAATATGGTCTAAAAATATCGCGGTATTAAAAAAAGACAATATTGCCCAGCCCGTATATGTATATGTGAATATTGTAATTGATATGTAAACTTTTAAATCTCCAAGTTAAAAAAAAAACACAATTAGATATCCTTTGTCAGCTACATTTTGCATTCGAATAAAATCACAACCACAATCAATAAAATGTGTTAAGGAGGGGGTCGGCGGCCCTCAAATATACACAACAAAAACAATAAATAAAATGGCTAAATAAAGCATTGACAAAGATGCACTTCAATTTTGTACATGTAGGCCGAGGTAGAGTTATACATTACTTAACTGACAACTAAGCTAGGATAAGTGCAGAGTAACAATATAAACACTGCTGTATAAGCAGATGTCTTAACAGGTCATATGAAATAAATGTTAAGTCTGGCAGATTCCAAGTAACAAAACATAATATGACAAATGTCAGTCAAACATTTGCAGCACATTTACAAAAAATACTTTTTCAACAGCGATAAATGGCAGCATGTCTTTGGCGATGTATTTAACTACACTTTCTGTGAGCGCACAATATTTTGTACTCTTTTGTTTGCTCTCACCTTGTACATCAAACGCGAAGGCAGTGTTGACTGTCGAGTGGCAGTGTTTCGTGTGGGCATGCACATTTCTTGTATTCGCGCATATTTGGCAAACTGACTCATCGGTGTTGTTCGGCTCATTCTGTTCCAAAGGTTTGAACTGAAATATTGCCATACTAGTGTGGGGGCATTTGGTTGTGTGATCATTTTTCCGCATGCTAACTTGTTGCACTGTGTCTGTGATGCTAGCGTGCTAGTGAACCCGCCTCAACGCATGATGAGTTAAAGACACTTAATGAAAGACAAGATGCTCTTTTATTCTACTATGGCAGAAATGCATGCAGCTGTTGGAACCAATGAAAAGCGTGAATGCTCTTAAAGCATGTACATGGCGATTTGTCGACGCTGAAAAGGTTACCGACTTAATTTTCATTTATCGTCGGTAATGGACTTTTTGAATATCGACCTCGACCTTCTAAGAAGTAGGTGTTGATAAAATACCCCTGCTGTGAGATGCTATATCATGATATTGCTGGCGCACAATCTCTTGTGGTAATAAAAACTATGCATTTTTATTTATCATCTTTATTTACACTAGAGTACCGATGACTACCAGCTTTCAATAAGGAATAAAAAAAAATCCCAACGATAGACATTTCTGAATGTAAGACATTTTTCATTTTGTTACTGCAGTCTGACGGGATGTGACGTGCAGCGCTGATATGGTGAAGAGTGTCATTGGTTTTAGAAAAGGTGTTTTGACATATTTTATCGACACGAATAAAGAATATAAAGAAGTGACTTTAAACTTCCTGCTAGGGCTGCACGATTAATCAGCATCGAATCAACATGGAGGTTTTAATTAGTGCGATTATGTAACTGCAAGAGGCTGTTTTTTTTATGCCGCCATCACCGCCAGTTGAGTGACTGACATGTTTGCCAATCACAATTGTTGAGCCTCGCGTTTGTTCGTCTCTCGCTTTGAAAAGAGAGAAAGACGACTCACTCTGCATCGCTCTTACCACCTTTGCATGTTTTTTTATAGTAGTATTAACTGAATGCAGTGATCCCTCTTTTCACTCATTCATATTATTTAAATAAAAGTAAATAAAAGTCTGCTTGAAGAGGCGCCAACAGGAGCTCCTCTATTTCGTCCAAAAAATCCAATAAACAACCATTCAAAAACCGCCAACAATGCTCCATTTACCAGTATGCGGCAAAAGTGTTGCTACAAAAAGTAGCAGAATTTTCCATTTGTAGCATCATTTGAAAAGTAACCCACTAGAGCAGTGGTTCTCAAATGGGGGTATGCGTACTCCTGGGGGTACTTGAAGGTATGCCAAGGGGTACGTGAGACTTTTTAAAAATATTCTAAAAATAGCAGCGATTCAAAAATCCTTTATAAATATACTTATTGAATAATACTTCAACACAATATGAATGTAAGTTCATAAACTGTGAAAAGAAATGCAACAATGCAATATTCAGTGTTGACAGCTAGATTTTTTGTGGACATGTTCCATAAATATTGATGTTAAAGATTTCTTTTTTTGTGAAGAAATGTTTCGAATTAAGTTCATGAATCCAGATGGATCTCTATTACAATCCCCAAAGAGGGCACTTTAAGATGATGATTACTTCTATGTGTAGAAATCTTTTTTTTTATCATTGAATCACTTGTTTATTTTTCAACAAGTTTTTAGTTATTTTATATCTTTTTTTCCAAATAGTTCAAGAAAGACCACTACAATATTTTGCACTGTTGTACAATTTAATAAATCAGAAACTGTTGACATAGTGCTGTATTTTACTTATTTATCTCTTTTTTCAACCAAAAACGCTTCGCTCTGATTAGGGGGTACTTGAATTAAAAAAAATCTTCTCGGGGGGTAGGTACATCACTGAAAAAAGGTTGGGAACCACTGCACTAGAGAATGAAGAATGCTTAAAACTACGCATGTCAACATCTCCGGCCGGTGCCACACCAACAAAATGCCGAAGCAACCATTTCCAGATCGACACCGTATGAAAAAAATACTCAATAACACAAGGGGATAACGTCCACAGTAACCTACCACATAGCGAAAGACATACACTATTTCCATCCATCCATTTTCTACCGCTTATTCCCTTTGGGGTTGCGGGGGGCGCTGGTGCCTATCTTCAGCTACAATCGGGCGGAAGGCGGGGTACACCCTGGAGAAGTCGCCACCTCATCGCAGGGTCACATACACTATTTGATTTCCTATTATGCAGCTAATTTTTATCTTGTGTGACGTCATGCACAAAAGTGCACTTTATTTGTTTTAAACTATTGTAGTGGTGTTCTGTACAAAAAGTGCACTTTAATTTAGTGTTTTGATATGTCATCTTAGTGACATCATGCACAAAAGTGCACTCATACCTTGTTTTAAAATGTCTCTGACAATCTTGCTCTTTTTGTTTTGGAAATGAAATGAAATGTTTGTTCCACTGCTTATTAACTGTTTAATAAATACAGTTTTGGTAAATTGACTTAGTTGTAATTTCCCTATCTGCATGAAAGTTTAAAAGTAGCATATATTAATGCAGTATGAAGAAGAATGTTTTAATGTAGACACATAGAATCATCATACTGCTGTGATTATATGCATCAAGTGTTCATTCAAGGCTAAGGCAAAATATGAAGATATATATGGTGTATCGTGACATGGCCTAAAAATATTGACATGTTAATAAAAGACCATATTGCCCAGCCCTAGTTGCAGGCATGTGATTTGAACCTAAATCCAGGGATCTGGGGGCCACAGGTCCTGGTTTTTCAGCAAATTGAACATGCAAATATTAGCAAAAAACACCATTTAAAGATGCTTTGGTGTTTAAAGAATTAAAAAATTATCAACAGAGTTGACATAAATACAAACCCCATTCATCCAAATTAATCACTGTCTGTGTCAGGCACTATGTTATTTAGTCACTACAGTAATTACAACTTGTGTTCAGATCCACAGGAACCACATGGGTTAGTCTACTCTATACAGTATTTACAACCTTACTTGTGTTCACTTCACAGCCACAGATGGTTCATCTAGTTATTTACATTATTTACACATTACTTTGGTTCATTCACACATTACTTTGGCATTTTTGCTTTGATGGCGCTGACATGAGCCTTCCTAGCAAATTTCTCAGCAGCTTGCATTTTCCTTTTTTTTCTGCTTTACTGGATTCTGACTTGGATTTTATAGACAATTTCTTTCTCTTAGGTCTCCCTCTCCAATTCTTACTGCTCCAAATGCAAAAATCATCGAGTAAAAACAAACAATGTTTATTCTATTAGCTATCTTCCTTTATCTGAATAGCCATTTGTGATTTATAGCATGAAATAAGACATATCTTGCAGATATGTTGGTTATGTTTCGCAATGATTCAACTATTCAATGTCAAAATATAAACAGTAGAAATGATGAACAAAATGATGAACAAAAGGAGAGCCACTATCTTGTTCTAAAACACCAATGAAAATGAAATAGACAGGCTATTCCGTAGCAAAAGTCATCACATTTCTGCCATAATCATGTGTGTTCTCAAATGTGTATTACACCTTTTCCATGTCAAGAGCAATTTTGATTTGGGCTTACATGGTAAACAACTAAAAGGAAAGAGTTGTTTTATCCAGACGCATACATTCGTCCAAATGTGGCCAACTGAACACATTGTGGGTTTCCTGGACATGGTCTACATCGCTAACAGAAAAATCGAAAGAAGAGAATCCCTCTGCCATCTTCCACTAGTTCTGTTAATATATATATCGCCCGCTTGAAAATTCCCTGTTCTCTTCTCCGACTCTCTCATTTGGGATGTCCGTTGTGATTTCACTTCCTGGTTCGATGACCCGCCCTATCTTGCCTCGGATTGGCATGTCCGTAATGTTCTGTCCTAATCTTAACCAATCGTGTCTCATCATAGTAAACCAACCAACCAATCATGGATGCTCTTATTCGTGAACCAACCAATCATCATTGATGTTTCCCGTATAGTTTATCCCCTGCCCGTGAAGTTACTTCGCTAGGTAGCTTCGCTTTTTAAGGTAATCATTTTTAACGGAAAGGCGTAGATTTTACCACTGGATTATCAAAAAACGTACTTATTACATAAAAACCGTAGTTGTTGGCATGTATGGCAAAGACATGGATCAAGATTTTACCACACATTGTACAAACCCCGTTTCCGTATGAGTTGGGAAATTGTGTTAGATGTAAATATAAACAGAATGCAATGATTTGCAAGTCATTTCCAACCCATATTCAGTTGAATATGCTACAAAGACAACATATTTGATGTTCAAACTGATACACTTTTTTTTTGTGCAAATAATCATTAACTTTAGAATTTGATGCCAGCAACATGTGACAAAGAAGTTGGGAAAGGTGGCATTAAATACTGATAAAGTTGAGGAATTTTCATCAAACACTTATTTGGAACATCCCACAGGTGTGCAGGCTAATTGGGAACAGGTGGGTGCCATGATTGGGTATAAAGGCAGCTTCCGTGAAATGCTCAGTCATTCATAAACAAGGATTGGGAAACAGTCACCACTTTGTGAACAAAGCGTGAGCAAATTGTCAAACAGTTTAAAAACAACATTTCTCAATGGGCTATTGCAAGGAATTTAGGAATTTCACCATCTACGGTCCATAATACCATCAAAAGGTTCAGAGAATCTGGAGAAATCACTGCACGTAAGCGATGATATAATGGACCTACGTTCCCTTAGGCGGTACTGCACCAAAAAGCGACATCAGTGTGTAAAGGATATCACCACACGGGCTCAGGAACACTTCAAAAAACCACTGTCAGTACCTACAGTTGGTCGCTACATCTGTAAGTGCAAGTTAAAACTCTACTATGCAAAGCCAAAGCCATTTATCAACAACACCCAGAAACGCCGCCGGCTTCGCTGGGCCCCAACTCAGCTAAGATGGACTGATGCAAAGTGGAAAAGTGTTCTGTGGTCTGACGAGTCCACATTTCAAATTGTTTTTTGGAAACGGTGAACGTTGTGTCCTCTGGACCAAAGAGGAAAATAGCCATCAGGACTGTTCTAGGTGCAAAGTTGAAAAGCCAGCATGTGTGATGGTGTGAGGGTGTATTAGTGCCCAAGGCATGGGTAACTTACACATCTGTGAAGGCACCATTAATGCTAAATGGTAAATACAGCTTTTGGAGCAACATATGTTGTCATCCAAGCAACGTGATCATGGACGCCCCTGCTTATTTTCAGCAAGACAATGCCAAGTCACTTGTTACAACAGCGTGGCTTCTTAGAAAAAGAGTGCGGGTACTAGACTGACTTGCCTGTAGTCCAAACTTGTCTCCCATTGAGAATGTGTGGCACATTATGAAGCCTAAAATACCACAACGGAGACCCAGGACTGTTGAACAATTTAAGCTGTACATAAAACAAGAATGGGAAAGAATTCCACCTGAAAAGCTTCAAAAATGTCTCTCCTCAGTTCCCAAAGGTTTATTGAGTGTTGTTAAAAGAAAAGGTAATGAAACACAGTGCTGAACATGCCCTTTCCCAACTACTTTGGCACGTGTGGCAACCATGAAATTCTAAGTTAATTATTATTTGCAAAAAAAAAATAAAGTCTGGGTTTGAACATCAAATATCTTGTTTTTGTAGTGCATTCAATTGAATATGAGTTGAAAGGGATTTGCAAATCATTGTAATCCGTTTATATTTACATCTAACACAATTTCCCAACTCATATGGAAACAGACTTTGTAGGTCGGGGAAAAAAAAGAACAACTTTAAATATTTTTAAAGAGATAAAAAAAGACAGATTTCTGACTATAAACAGAAAAATCACATGCCTGTTGTTGTAAGCGCTAAGGCAGACAAACTATAACGGCGTCGTGATCACTTCCGTGTCTCCCTACGTTTACATCCAACTAGCGAGGACGACACAAAAAGACGCACGCCCCCCCCGCTTCCCCACCCAGGTTCTTCATGAGGATTATAAAACGTTCTTCACCTAACTGGGATTATTTGAACATCCCAGCTGTCGGCATCCTAATGACAGCAGATGTTGTACAGTAAGTGATGTTATGTTTGTTGACTCTCATGAAGTCTGCAGTGAGTAGTAATCAGTAATGAAGGAAAAAAAAAAAACTGTGATTCATCTATCCATCCATTTTCTACCGCTTGTCCCTTTTGGGGATGCCTTTCTAAAATGAATGCGCCTTGTACGGTTAAAATTATCAAAATAAGCGAATAGTAATTGTTATTATAAATGTGCCCGTTACTACGTTACGTATGTACTTCCATCATGTAAATAAAACATCAATGGAAAAGTTTGGATGTTTTAAGGGCTTGATAGGCAGGATTGTGCGGTTTACATGGCTCCATTGTGGGTGAACTTTGGATCACATGTATTTAATATTTAGAATGCAAAAATAAAAATACAATAACATCCATTGTTTCGTAATGATTGTGAACGATAGGCAAAATTCCTAAAAAGTGCAGTTCCCCTTAAAAGCTTAGGTATCGCCTGTACTGTATTGTGTATAAACGTGGTGTCATGACACTTTCAGTTCTGTTTTTTAGTGCATTTCCTTAGTGTTTGTCTGTATGACTTCCTGTTCCTGTCCGAGGGCACGGTGCCCTAAGTTGGTCATTAAAGCAGCCTGGTTAGCTTGACTGTCAAAATGGAGAAAAAAATGGACTTTCGGGCTCATGCTGAGGAACTTGGTTGTCACAATCTGTTGATCTGTTACTCCATCTATTAGACTACTCTCCTCTACTAAATGCATTTTCAGTTGGGAAGTTGTTTAATAAGTAAAGAAAAAAATAACCACACAAATTCACAGAATTTGTTTTATAACTGTAGGTCCCAGAAAGACACTTGAAGGCCTACTGAAATTAGATTTTCTTATTTAAACAGGGATAGCAGGTTCATTCTATGTGTCATACTTGATCATTTCGCGATATTGCCATATTTTTGCTGAAAGGATTTAGTAGAGAACATCCATGATAAAGTTTGCAACTTTCGGTGCTAAGACAAAAGCCCTGCCTCTACCGGAAGTCGCAGACAATGACGTCGCAAGTGTGGGGGCTCCTCACATATTCACATTGTTCATAAAGGGAGCCTCCCAAAAAAAGTGCTATTCGGACCGAAAAAAACGTCAATTTCCCCATTAATTTGAGCGAGGATGAAAGATTCGTGTTTGAGGATTTTGATGGCGGCGGACTAGAAAAAAAAAAAAAAGTTTAAAAGAAAACGCGATTGTAATTGGGACGGATTCCGATGTTTTTAGACACATTTAGTAGGATAATTATTTCTATTGTGTTGCTAGTGTTTTAGTGAGTTAAATAGTACCTGATAGTCGGAGGTGTAATTCCACGGGTTTCTTGACGCGCAGTGTCTCAGGGGAGCTGATGGCAGCTATGGACGGCACAAGCTCAGCTTTTCTCTGGTAAGAACTGACTTTTTAACCACAAATTTCTCACCGAAACCTGCTGGTTGACATTCCGTCATGTTTCATGTTCGCTTGACCGCCGATGATCCATAGTAAATTTTAACCTTTAGGAATTTTAAACAAGGAATCCCCGTGTGTTTGTGTGGCTAAAGGCTAAAGCTTCCCAACTCCATCTTGCTACTTTGACTTCTCCAATATTAATTGAACAAATTGCAAAAGATTCAGCAACACAGATCTCCAAAATACTGTGTAAATATGCCGTTAAAGCAGACGACATTTAGCTGTGTGTGTGTGTGCGTAGCGCTCATAATTCCTAAAAACCTGTGACGTCTTGCGTACACGTCATCATTACACGACGTTTTCAAGACGAAACTCCCGGGAAATTTAAAATTGCATTTTAGTAAACTAAAATGGCCGTATTGGCATGTGTTGCAATGTTAATATTTCATCATTGATATATAAACTATCAGACTGCGTGGTGGGTAGTAGTGGGTTTCAGTAGGCTTTTAACAGGACTAGGGCTGCATGATTATGAACAAATTTGGAGATTGTCAGAAAGCGGCAATATTGTAATCACAATTATTCACCATGTTATGTGAAACATTTATATTGCACTTGCTATATGAAACAAACAGTAACGCAAACTTGGTTTTCGTTTTAAAATGTAATTTGAAAATAATCAGCAATAAAATACAATTTACAAAAGAAAAAGGTCTTACTAAAAACAAATATGCCATCGAGTGCAAACAAGTAAAAAGTAAGATTATGCACAACGATTAGTCGACTAATCGGATAATAAAGCGAAGATACATTTAATGGCTCTAATTTTTCCAAAGACTTCTAAACGCGGCTTAACCTATTTTAGGCATGTGCTTAAAAAATAATATGACTAATTTATTCATAAATATTTATTTACACTGTAACAATGCTGCTCACTCAGCTGTTACAAAAATGTTAACGACTAATAAAATGTTGGTCATTTAAAAGAAAGGAAAGTCAAAGTGATAAAAAAAACAATTAACCCAGTTTATGTATTTAAAAAAAAAATTGTTAAAATAGCAGCAATGAAAATAAACATTTATAAATATCTCCGTCATGCCTCAAAAGTCTAATTTCAAATTTTCAGGACTTACCCAAAAACACAAAAACTCGTACCAATAGTTTAAAAAAAAAAAAAAGTTTGTTTTGCATAATAATATCCCTTTAACATGACCTGTACGGTAAACAACGGTTTTATGCAGCCCTTTAACCTGAGCACTTCTATTTTCTATGGTATGTTTTCTACAATCTGGTGGTTGACCAGAATTTAAGAACGACTTGATCGCAGTAGTTTCACCGTGTAGTGTGGTGTGTGCCAAGTAGATAGTACTTTTTTTGATTCCTTCAGGAAAATTAAAAAGTACCCTAGGGATTGGTGTTCATATAAGAAAAATTAATGTTTCATACCTTGTCTCCAGCATCGGGGTTCTTGTCAGGATGATACTCTTTGGCCAACTTGCGGTAAGCCTGAATTAAAGCAAGAGTGGTAGTTAATTTACTACATCAGAGATGAAGTCAGGGCCGAGATCCTATGTATGAATTACAGTATGTTTCTTCTGCCTGCAGATCTAAAGCTAAGTGCTTCACTCCTGCTGTCAAAAACATCAGACACCAGCAGAAGGCTTGTCTGTGACATCTAAAACAATCATTTAATCTTATGAGCTTCACCTACAGACAACACCAATCATTACATTGACATTATTCTCCTAAAGATCATATGAAAAATTTGAAGTAAATCATAGCATTTTTAGTCTTTCCCAATAACGATATTTAGAGTCACGATCAAACGTTTACATGCACTATTTAGAGTCACAATCAAAAGTTTACATACACTTGTAAAGAACATAATGTCATGGCTGTTTTGAGTTTCCAATAATTTCTACAACTCTTATTATTTTTTTGTGATATAGTGATTGGAGCACATATTTGTTGGTCACAAAAACATTCATGAAATTTGGTTCTTTTATGAATTCTAAAACCTTAATTCTAGCCTCATTTAGACATTCCGACATTCCTTTACCACTTTTCACATGTGTTTGGGGTCACGGTCCTGTTGGAACACCCAACTGCGCTCAAGAGCCAACCTCTGGGCTGATGAATTTAGGTTATCCTGAAGGTAATCCCCCTTTTTCATTGTCCCATTTACTCTCTGTAAAGCACCAGTTCCATTGGCAGCAAAACCGGCCCAGAAAGTAATACTACCACCATGCTTGACAGTAGGTTGGGTGTTCCTGGGATTAAAGGCCTCACCTTTTCTCCTCCAAACATATTGCTCGGTATTGTGGCCAAACAGCTAAATTTTTGTTTCATCTGGCCACAGAACTTTTCTCCAGAAGGTCTTATCTTTGTCCAAGTCATGTCAGATGAAACAAAAATTGAGCTGATAGGCCACAATACCCAGCAATATGTTTGGAGGAGAAAAGGTGAGGTCTTTAATCCCAGGAACACCATCCTACAGTCAAGCACGGTGGTGGGAGTATTATGCTCTGGGCCTGTTTTGCTGCCAATGTGACTGGTGCTTTGCAGAGAGTAAATGGCACAATGAAAAAGGAGGATTAGCATCAGCAGATGTGTTCACATTTTCAGGAGAGCCATAATAAATTCCTAAATGAACCAAACTTCATGAATGTTTTTTGTGACCAACAAGTATGTGCTGCAATCACTTTATCACAAAAAATAAGAGCTGTAGAAAATGAGTGGAAACGCAAGACAGCCATGACATTATGTTCTTTACAAGTGTATGTAAACTTTTGACTGTACATGCCAGAAAATTATAATAAAATAAACCATCTACTTAGTCTTTAAGCGTAAGTCAGGTGTTTTTTTGGGGTTTGCCAAGATCAACTAAAAGTGGTTCCGCCTGTTCTTCGCAGGGAACCAGGATAATGAGCACAAAGAAGCTGTACATTGACATTAATGTTACATGGCCACGACTACTTCCTGAAACGTACCGTCCCAAACTCTGGTACCATCTCCCTTTCCATGTAGGAAAGGACCCTTCTTTGGCTACCTATAAGACCCTTCTTAAAACCCATTTTTATTCACTGGCTTTTAACCCAGCATGCGACTTCAAATAAGGCTCAAGCTGTTTGTTTACATGCTTTTTTTATTTCTCTTTGCTTTTTGGACCTTAATTAGAATAAAAACTAAGAATCATATTTTGATATGATGTACTTAGACCAGTGGTTCTCAACCTTTTTTCAGTTATGTACCCTTTGTTAACATGTTTTTAATTCAAGTACCCCCTAATCAGAGCAAAGCATTTTTAGTTGAAAAAAAGAGATGAAGTAAAATACAGCACTATGTCATCAGTTTTTGATTTATTAAATTGTATAACAGTGCAAAATATTGCTCATTTGTAGTGGTATTTCTTGATCTATTTGGAAAAAAGGATATAAAAATAACTAAAAACTTGTTAAAAAATAAACAAATGATTCAATTATAAAAAAAAGATTTCTACACCTAGAAGTGTAGAAATAAACTTAAAGTGCCCTCTTTGGGGATTGTAATAGAGATCCATCTAGATTCATGAACTTCATTTTACACATTTCTTCACAATAAAATAAATCTTTACCATCAATATTAGTGGAACATGTCCACAAAAAAATCTAGCTGTCATTGTTGTATTTTATTTTCAAAGTTTATGAACTTACCATCATATTTGTTGAAGTATTATTCAATGAATATATTTATAAAGGATTTTTGAATTGTTGCTATTTTTACAAATATTTTTAAAAATTCACACGTACCCTTTGGCATACCTTTAAGTACCCCCATTTGAGAACCACTGACTTAGTCCATAAGTAACAAACGTGTACTCCATGTTTAGTTACATGATAATTCTTATTTCTACACTTTTTTTCCCCCAATCCACTGTATGTTATACTCTTCTGACACCACCAGATGGCAGTATAAGTGTCCACATAAGCGGCCATAAGGCCCCAATTCAGTAGTGTACACAATTTTGGAAATGAGAGCTAAAATTTGTTGTCCCCACATGTGGCCACTAAGGCCTTTAGAATTTTGTTTTTTAACTTTTTTAACTGCTTTTTATCTCACAAATTGTTCTTAGGATAATTAGGGACCGAATGTCCCTTTGGGACAGAGGACCCTATTGTATTTCTAAGGTTTTATTATCATCATTATTATTCTGCCTCCTCTTTGAGCTGTAATTTGACCCCCCTAACATGCGTCAAAAGTCACCAAATTTTACACACACATCGGGACTGGCGAAAATTGCCATTTAATGAAAAAACCAAACCCCAAAACTCAAGATTGCGCTCTAGCGCCCCCTAGGAATAAAACACAGACAAAACTGCCCCTAGGATGAAAAAACAGACAAAGCTGCTTGTAATTTTTGGTAGGAATGTCGTAGAGACATGAAACAAAAACCTCTTTGTAGGTCTCACTTAAACCTACATTTTAATCATTTACATCCTTCAGCAAAAATCAACAGGAAGTTGGCAATTACCCCTTCAAAACAAAAGTTTTGTAAAAACCCATCACCTTTTTTCAAACATAATCTACTCTGAGCACGTTTGTTGAGTCGGCTTCAAACTCGCACAGGAGAGTGAGTGAACCCTTCTGATTAAAAGTTGCGAAAAGAGTTTTAATTACTGCTCCGGTTTTGATTTTACGCGCCTTCAAAGAACCCCTCCACAAAGTTTCCTAAAATAATGTCATTTTTGCGTCTTTGAGCTGTAATTTATCCCTCTTAAAATGCTTCAAAGTGCAAGTTAAAGGGGAACATTATCACCAGACCTATGTAAGCGTCAATATACACCTTGATGTTGCAGAAAAAAGACAATTTTTTTAACCAATTTCCGAACTTTAAATGGGTGAATTTTGGCGAATTAAACGCCTTTCTATTTATCGCTCTCAGAGCGATGACGTCAGAACGTGACGTCACCTAGGTAATAAAGCCGCCATTTTCTCAAACACATTCCAAACACCGGGTCTCAGCTCTGTTATTTTCCGTTTTTTCAACTATTTTCTGGAACCTTGGAGACATCATGCATCGTCAGTGTGTTGTCGGAGGGTGTAACAACACTATCAGGGAGGGATTCAAGTTGCACCACTGGCCCAAAGATGCGAAAGTGGCAAGAAATTGGACGAAATGTGTTCAAAATACGAAGGAGTGGGGAAAGCCAATGAAATGGTCAGTCGTTTGTTCCGCACACTTTACCGACGAAAGCTATGCTACTACAGAGATGGCAAGATTGTGTGGATATCCCGCGACACTCAAAGCAGATGCATTTCCAACGATAGTCAAAGAAATCTGCCGCCAGACCCCCATTGAATGTGCACATTTTACCGGCGATGCTAAGGCAGACATGGCACAGAGATGTATGGATAACCTGCAGATGCATTTCCAACAATAAAGTCAACGAAATCACAAAGGTGAGTTTTGTTGACGTTTTTGACTTATGTGCTAATCAGACATATTTGGTCGCAGCATGACTGCCAGCTAATTAAATGGGTTGTACTTGTATAGCGCTTTTCTACCTTCAAGGTACTCAAAGCGCTTTGACATTACTTCCACATTTACCCATTCACACACACATTCACACACTGATGGAGGGAGCTGCCATGCAAGGCGCCAACAAGCACCCATCAGGAGCAAGGGTGAAGTGTCTTGCTCAGGACACAACGGACGTGACGAGGTTGGTTCTAGGTGGGATTTGAACCAGTGGCCCTCGGGTTGCGCACGGCCACTCTCCCACTGCGCTAACATGCCATTTAGGCTAGCTGTATGTACATTTGAAACTATATTTGCATCCAGCGTTTCCCTCCACCCACATTTAATGCCAAACAAACACTTACCAATCGACAGATTTAAGTTGATCCAGTGTCACAAGATGCAAAAGTCCTGAACGTTTGGTCTGCATATTTTACCGGCGATGCTAAGGCAGACATGGCCGAATAGCGTCAATAGCTATTCGCTCAATAGCTTCAGTTTCTTCTTCAATTTTGTTTTCGCTATCTGCCTCCATACTCCAACCATCCGTTTCAATACATGCTTAATCTGTTGAATCGCTTAAGCCGCTGAAATCAGAGTCTGCATCCGAGCTAATGTCGCTATATCTTGCTGTGCTATCCGCCATGTTGGCATCACTAAATGACGTCACAGGAAAACGGACAGTGGCTTCACAGATAGCAAAAATCAGGCACTTTAAAGCTTTTTTAGGGATATTCCGGCATGGGTAAAATTAAAAAAAAAAACTTCAAAAAATAAAATAAGCCACTGGAAACTGATTTTTATTGGTTTTAACCCTTCTAAAAATGTGATAATGTTCCCCTTTAAAGCTCTAAAATGCAAAGCGAAAGCCATTTATCAACAACATCCAGAGATGTCGAGCTGTAATTTGACCCCCTTAACATGCTTCAAAACTCACCAAATTTTACACACACATCAGGACTGGCGAAAATTGCCATCTAATAAAAAAACAAACCCCAAAAATCAAAATTGCGCTTTAGACCCCCCTAAGAAAAAACACAGACAAAACTACTTGTAACATTCGCTAGGAATGTCGTAGACATGAAACAAAAACCTCTATGTAGGTCTGACTTACACCTACATTTCATACACTCATTTCCTTCAGCAAAAATTAACAGGAAGTTGGCAAAAACCCCTTCAAAACTAAATTTTCCTAAAAAATGTCAATTTTGCGGGTGTGTCGATGTTAAGATATTACGCAGAGTTGGTACGTCTGTTTGCTAATAGTAGCTACTATCCATGCATCTTCTAATGCAGGGGTAGGGAACCTATGGCTCTATAGCCAGATGTGGCTCTTTTGATGACTGCATCTGGCTCTCAGATACATCATAGCTGACAGATGCGGAAATACATTTTTACAACAAAGTTCTAAAGCTCAGTGATATATATCAGATACATCAGATTGTAAGTGAGTTTTTTCCCCCCTCACTTTCATATTTTGATGTGTTTGTTGCACTTTTGTAGCGTTTTGCTTGATTGTAAAACATGTCGATCGAAAGGTGGTGTTGTCAATATTCAGTGTTTTATCGTTCATAGTTAATAGTGTAAATCCCACCTTCTTTATTTTCATGTACGTTCTGAGTGTCTTGTTCAGTGAAAAAAGTGTAAAATTCCATTCTGTTTTTTAAGAGTCTCTCATAACTTTTTTAGCATTCAATCAGACATTATTGTGAGTTTTTGTATTAATGTTCCTAAAAATCAGATATACCGGCCCCCAGACACATTTTTTTCTCTAAATTTGGCCCCCGAGTTTAAATAATTGCCCAGGCCTGCCTAACATGATGAGTAATAAATAATTCCGCTGGTAATCAGTGTTAAAAATAACATACAACATATAAAACAGTCTCATGCATTTTAATCAATCCATTCGTTTCCTACCGCACCTGTTCAAGAAGTCGCATCAATAGTAAGAAGTATTTTATTTATTATTGGTTAGCTTCAGAATAAAAATGTTATAAAAAATAATAAGACTTATTATACCCTAAAAATGTTGGTCTTTCTTAAAAAAATGCATGCATTTAGTTGTATTCAGTGTTAAAATATATTATATGGCTCTCACGGTAATACACTTTAAAATATTTGGCTTTCATGGCTCTCAGCCAAAAAGGTTCCCGACCCCTGTTCTAACGCTTATCCGGGTTTGGGTCGCGGGGGCACCAGCCAAAGCGGGCCCGACCAACGCTGTTTGCAGCTTTAACTTGTATTTGTTTTTCAATGTTTATTGTACTTGTTTTGAATGTTATTTTTAAGTCTGCCCTTTGCCTCTATTTATTCGTGGTGTACAGTCCTTTGTTCTTTAACTGGGGTTTGTTTTTTAAGGGCTTTATAAAAAAAAGTTGGTCTGGTCTACATTCAGCTGTACATTGACTTTAAATAGGGCGACATGGCGACGACTACTTCCTGAAATGTGCCGTCTATATCCGGCAAACTAGGACACTCGTGGTCACTTTGGTCTAGCGATAACGTCTTGCCAAAGTACATTTTGGGCGTATAAGATGTGACATATTCTGACTAAAACACAACTTGAAACGTGTAACATTGCAACCGACAGAAAGGCCATCTAGTTTGGTACAATCTTGTTTAGTTGACGAGCTAGCCTGTTAGCTGCGGTTGGATAAGTGGTTTTGTAGGCCGTCATTCACCAGCGACCTATATTCGCCTTTTTGTCCTTTCAAGTCCTCACCTTCTTGAGCTCATTTTCACTGACCGACGGTGAGACTCCGAGGATGTCGTACAGCTTAGTATCCGCGACTTTGGCCATGATGCGAGCCGGCTACCTGCTGCGGACGTTCGGCTGAGTGAGAAGGAAACCAGCGTCCACCGGCTGGCTCGTCCAGGGTTGCCAGGCGCCGACACAAAACCCCCCTCTTTACTGACGTGTTTGGCGAGAGGGAAACGAGCGTCCACCGGCTGGCTCGTCCAGGGTTGCCAGACTCCGGCATGAAATCCCCCCCTTGCTGACGTAGACGCCCACAAACAAGGGAGGTCGCATTTCCCAATGGAATCTTCCAGAACTTCAAACTTTGCCACCGCTAGGTTTTAATATGAGCCTCACGTTAAATGGCGTGGTCTTTGTGACGTTTAAATGACCGATTCCTTAAATGCAGAGAATAATCGTGTCTGTATGCCGACCTCTATTCTCTCGTGGAGATACATTTGGCTTCTAAAGCAGTGTTAGTTTCTCATTTTATCCTACAGTAGGCCTAAGTTTTAGCTTAGACAATGCATATTTATAAATGTGCATTAATTTCCTTGTAATTTTAAACTAACAATATTGTCAATAGGCAGAAACAGAAAATGGTCAATTCACTCTATAAAGTAAATAAATATATATATATATATTATATATATATATATATACATATATATATATATATATATATATATATATATATATGTATATGTATATATCCATACATACATAGTACATATAAATATTTAATCTATTTTATCCTACAGCAAAAACAGAAGGGATTTTGAAAATAAGATAAACGGGTCCCAAATGGACCCGGGCCAGATGAGCCAGGATTTTTATGAGTCCGTTGCTGGTCCGTGGCAGATGTACGTGCGGAATGTTGCGGGTCCCAAGTACACCCGCCGCGGAGATAAGGTTTCGATCATGGATGCGGAGCGGATCCAGCTCGGAGCCGCGGCGGGTCTACGACCCGGCTCCGATACGGGTCCGTTTCGCGGGTCCGTTCCGGAATGCGCGATCCGCCGCGGAGTGTTTTTGCTGTGTGGGGTGGTTCTTAACCTTGTTGGAGGTACCGAACCCCACCGGTTTCATAAGTGCATTCACCGAACCCTTCTTTAGTGAAAAATATCAATCAATGTGGGACGGCGTGGCGCAGTGGGAAGAGTGGCCGTGCGCAACCCGAGCGTCCCTGGTTCAATTCCCACCTAGTACCAACCTCGTCACGTCCGTTGTGTCCTGAGCAAGACACTTCACCCTTGCTCCTGATGGGTGCTGGTTGGCGCCTTGCATGGCAGCTCCCTCCATCAGTGTGTGAATGTGTGTGTGAATGGGTAAATGTGGAAGTAGTGTCAAAGCGCTTTGAGTACCTTGAAGGTAGAAAAGCGCTATACAAGTACAACCCATTTATCATTTATTATTTATTAATGTTTAATCAATCAATGTTTATTTATATAGCCTGAAGTCACAATTGTCTCAAAGGACTGTACAAACCATTACGACTACAACATCCTCGGAAGAACCCACACACGGGCAAGGAAAACTCATACCCAGTGGGCAGGGAGAATTCACACCCAGTGGGACGCCAGTGACAATGATGACTATGAGAAACCTTGGAGAGGACCTCAAATGTGGGCAACCCCCCCACCCCCTCTAGGGGAACGAAAACAATGGATGTCGAGCGGGTCTAACATGATACTGTGAAAGTTCTATCCATAGTGGCTCCAACACAGCCGCGAGAGTTCAGTTCAAAGCGGATCCAAGACAGCAGCGAGAGTCCCGTCCACAGGAAACCATCCCAAGCAGAGGCGGATCAGCAGCGTAGAGATGTCCCCAACCGATACACAGGCGAGCGGTCCATCCTGGGTCCCGACGAGTGGTCCATCCTGGGTCTCGACTCTGGACAGCCAGTACGTCATCCATGGTCATTGGACCGGACCCCTTCCACAAGGGAGGGGGGGACAGAGGAGAAAAAGAAAAGAAGCGGCAGATCAACTGGTCTAAAAAGGAGGTCTATTTAAAGGCTAGAGTATACAAATGAGTTTTAAGGTGAGACTTAAATGCTTCTACTGAGGTGGCATCTCGAACTGTTACCGGGAGGGCATTCCAGAGTACTGGAGCCCGAACGGATAAAAGTGTTGTTTTTTTATCAAATTCAAGGCAAAGTTCTATGTTGTTGGTAACACGTTAGTATGGGGAACATATTCTAAGTCAGTGGTTTTCAACCTTTTATCAGTGATGTACCCCCTGAGAACATTTTTTTTTTATTCAAGTACCCCCTAATCAGAGCAAAGCATTTTTGGTTGAAAAAAATAGATAAAGAAGTAAAATACAGAACTATGTCATCAGTTTCTGATTTATTAAATTGTATAACTGCAAAATATTGCTCATTTGTTGTGGTCTTTCTGGAACTATTTGGAAAAAAATACATAAAAATACTGCGATGAGGTGGCAACTTGTCCAGGGTGTACCCCACCTTCTGCCCGATTGTAGCTGAGATAGGCGCCAGCGCCCCCCGCCACCCCAAAGGGAATAAGCGGTAGAAAATGGATGGATGGATACATAAAAATAACTAAAAACTTGGTGAAAAATAAACAAGTGATTGAAATGTAAATAAAGATTTCTACACATAGAAGTAATCATCAACTTAAAGTGCCCTCTTTGGGGATTGTAATAGAGATCCATCTGGATTCATCAACTTAATTCTAAACATTTCTTCACAAAAAAGAAATCTTTAACATCAATATTTATGGAACATGTCTACAAAAAATCTAGCTGTCAACACTGAATATTGCATTGTTGTATTCTTTTCCACAGTTTATGAACTTACATTCATATTTTGTTGAAGTATTATTCAATAAATATATTTATAAAGGATTTTTAAATTGTTGCTATTTTTAGAATATTTAAAGAAAAAATATCACGTACCCCTTGGCATACCTTCAAGTACCCCAAGGGGTACGCGTACCCCCATTTGAGAACCACTGTTCTAAGTAAGAAATACTTAATTTAGAGTTATTTGGACACTAGGGGAACATATTCTAAGTGATAAAGACTTAATTTAGAGTTATTTGGTTAGGGTTAGAGGGTTAGGGTCATAATAAGGCCATGCCGAATAAGGCATTAATGAGAACCTAATGAGTAGTTAAGAGCCAATACTAATTTACATGTTAATAGGCATGTTCACCATGTTCAAACATAAGGGTGTCCATGTGTGCACTTGGCACCAGGACACCCTAGGCCGCAGTTCCATGATCGACTTTGTAGTTGTGTCATCGGATTTGCGGCCTCATGTTTTGGACACTCGGGTGAAGAGAGGGGCGGAGCTTTCTACTGATCACCACCTGGTGGTGAGTTGGCTGCGATGGTGGGGGAAGATGCCGGACAGACCTGGCAGGCCCAAACGCATTGTGAGGGTCTGCTGGGAACGCTTGGCAGAGTCTCCTGTCAGAGAGAGTTTCAATTCCCACCTCCGGAAGAACTTTGAACATGTCACGAGGGAGGTGCTGGACATTGAGTCCGAGTGGACCATGTTCCGCACCTCTATTGTCGAGGCGGCTGATTGGAGCTGTGGCCGCAAGGTAGTTGGTGCCTGTCGGGGCGGTAATCCTAGAACCCGTTGGTGGACACCAGCGGTGAGGGATGCCGTCAAGCTGAAGAAGGAGTCCTATCGGGTTCTTTTGGCTCATAGGTCTCTGGAGGCAGTGGACAGGTACCGACGGGCCAAGCGGTGTGCGGCTTCAGCGGTCGCTGAGGCAAAAACTCGGACATGGGAGGAGTTCGGGGAAGCTATGGAAAACGACTCCCGGATGGCTTCGAAGCGATTCTGGACCACCATCCACTGCCTCAGGAAGGGTAAACAGTGCACTATCAACACCGTGTATGGTGCGAATGGTGTTCTGCTGACCTCAACTGCGGATGTTGTGGATAGGTGGAAGGAATACTTCGAAGACCTCCGCGATCCCACCAACACGTCTTCCTATGAGGAAGCAGTGCCTGGGGAATCTGTGGTGGGCTCTCCTATTTCTGGGGCTGAGGTTGCCGAGGTGGTTAAAAAGCTCCTCAGTGGCAAGGCCCCAGGGGTGGATGAGATCCGCCCGGAGCTCCTTTAGGCTTTGGATGCTGTAGGGCTGTCTTGGTTGACAAGACTCTGCAGCATCGCGTGGACATCGGGGGCGGTACCTCTGGATTGGCAGACCGGGGTGGTGGTCCCTCTCTTTAAGAAGGGGGACCGGAGGGTGTGTTCCAACTATCGTGGGATCACACTCAGCCTTCCCGGTAAGGTTTATTCAGGTGTACTGGAGAGGAAGCTACACCGGATACTCGAACCTCAGATTCAGGAGGAACAGTGTGGTTTTCGTCCTGGTCGTGGAACTGTGGACCAGCTCTATACTCTCTGCAGGGTTCTGAGGATGCATGGGAGTTTGCCCAACCAGTCTACATGTGCTTTGTGGACTTGGAGAAGGCATTTGACCGTGTCCCTCCGGAAGTCCTGTGGGGAGTGCTCAGAGAGTATGGGGTATCGGACTGTCTTATTGTGGCAATCCACTCCCTGTACGATCAGTGTCAGAGCTTGGTCCACATTGCCGGCAGTAAGTCGGACACGTTTCCAGTGAGGGTTGGACTGCGCCAAAGCTGCCCTTTGTCACCGATTCTGTTCATAACTTTTATGGAAAGAATTTCTAGGCGCAGTCAAGGCGTTGAGGGGTTTCGGTTTGGTGGCCATGGAATCAGGTCTCTGCTTTTTGCAGATGATGTGGTCCTGATGGCTTCATCTGGCCGGGATCTTCAGCTCTCACTGGGTCGGTTCGCAGCCGAGTGTGAAGCAACCGGAATGAGAATCAGCACCTCCAAGTCCGAGTCCATGGTTTTCTCCCGGAAAAGGGTGGAGTTCCATCTCCGGGTTGGGGAGGAGACCCTGCCCCAAGTGGAGGAGTTCAAGTACCTATGAGTCTTGTTCACAAGTGGGGGAAGAGTGGATCGTGAGATCGACTGGGGATCGGTGCGGCGTCTTCAGTATTGCGGACGTTGTACCGATCCATTGTGGTGAAGAAGGAGCTGAGTCAGAAGGCGAAGCTCTCAATTTACCGGTCGATCTACGTTCCCATCCTCATCTATGGTCATGAGCTTTGGGTCATGACCGAAAGGATAAGATCATGGGTACAAGCGGCCGAAACGAATTTCCTCCGCCGGGTGGCGGGGCTCTTCCTTAGAAATAGGGTGAGAAGCTCTGTCACCCGGGAGGAACTCAAAGCAAAGCCGCTGGTCCTGGCATCTGGTCAGGATGCCACGTTTAGGGCACGTCCAACCGGTAGGAGGCCACGGGGAAGACCCAGGACACGTTGGGAAGATTATGTCTCCCGGCTGGCCTGGGAACGCCTCGGGATCCCCCGGGAGGAGCTAGACGAAGTGGCTGGGGAGAGGGAAGTCTGGGCTTACCTGCTTATTAGGCTGCTGCCCCCGTGACCCGACCTCGGATAAGCGGAAGAAGATGAATGGATGGATGGATGCTAATAGGCACCTATATTAAAGGTGAGTACGTTCCCCATACTAAAGTGTTACCATGTTTTCTTTATTGGTGCACAAAATGAACCGTGCATGAACATCACTTTGTTCAAACAACAAAACCAACACAGTGCATAAACTGGAAACAAATTACACACCTGCAAGTCAGTCAGCTGTTGCCGTATCCGTAATACGCCTATAGAGAGAAGTTTTTATTTACACGAAGAGTCGGGTCTGTTTTGACCTCCGCCGAACCCCTGAGGCCGACTCACCCAACCCCATAGGGTTCGATCGAACCCTGGTTAAGAACCACTGTTCTAAATTCAAGTTGATAATGGTTTAAATGTTTATGACAGTTAATAACTCCAATGTCTAAAGTGTTTTTCCACCTTTTTTGAGTAAAGGCACATTTTTTGCTTTGAAAAAAATGCTGATTTCAATACCGATAATTTGAAATCGCATAAAGGGAAGAAGATTAAGAGCTGTTCAGTAGGATTTAAGGTCCAAGCTATTGAATACCGGTATGCTAAAAAGAACAGTAAGCAGCTATGTTTTATTAATATAGCTGTGGAGAGGTGGAGCCGACGGTCATACAGACAGGCAGGGCACGCTGGAGCCCGGCCCAAGATGGCGGCGAGGAGACGGCGAGCGAGCGGAGAGGAGAGGAGGAGCGGAAGAGCGACCTGGACTGAGGTTTTATTGAAAAATAAACAAAGTCAAACTGCTCAAGCCATGTCCTTCCTTGGTGGTCCTGGGAACCCGCAAGATGACGGCTTGAGACCGTCACAATACCGTAGCTGCATCTGTCAAATATGAGTCATTAAATGACTCCCGCCTCCTGGCAGTAGAGGGTGCTAGTGATCCTTCTTGCGACTACTCGGCTGCAGAAGAAGTGATATAAGTGGCATAAATAAAGTACTATCTAATATAAGTGATGTGATATGTGCTGAAAGAGGTAATAAAGGAAGATCTCCATCGAGACTGTGACTTTTAAAACTGAAGAAAGATAAGGAAGACTACTATAAACAACTTATCGATGCTTTTGATCAGAAGGTATGGACTATATAAGTAAAGGTAAGACCATGATAATGTTTTTTTTAATTAAATGTGCTTTTCATGATGTTATCCTTACATCACACTCAAATTTTTACTGCATCCTTTGGTAAGTGCCGGAGTGAGAAGAGGTTTTCAAATAATTAGCGCATGCTTACTTTTATCGCATGCCTGTAGTAAGCGCAGGAGTGAGAAGAGGTTTTAAATTAATTAGTGCCCCGTCGGCAATTCAAGGAAATACGAGTTGAAAAACTTATTCGGGTGTTACCAATTAGTGGTCAATTGTACGGAATATGTACTATACTGTGAAATCTACTAATAAAAGTTTCAATCAATCAGTCGGTAGGTCTACGGTCACCAGCTGTCACCTCACACCCTGACTAATTGGGGGTTTTTGCTGTTTTCCTGTGTGTAGTGTTTTAGTTCTTGTCTTGCGCTCCTATTTTGTTGGCTTTTTCTCTTTTTTGGGTATTTTCCTGTAGCAGTTTTATGTCTTCATTTGAGTGGTATTTTGATATGTTCTACTTGTTTTAGCGATCAAATTTTTTCATCCTTCTTTGTGGGGACATTGTTGATTATCATGTTCGGATGTACATTGTGGATGCCGTCTTTGCTCCACAGTAAGTCTTTGCTGTCGTCCAGCATTCTTTTTTTGTTTACTTTGAAGCCAGTTCAGTTTTAGTTTCACTCGGCATTGCCTTCCCTAAGCTTCAATGCCTTTTCTTAGGGGCACTCACCTTTTGTTTATTTTTGGTTCAAGCATTAGTTACCTTTTTACCTGCACACTGCCTCCCGCTGTTTCCGACATCTACAAAGCAATTAGCTACCGGCTGCCACCTACTGATATGGAAGAGTATTACACGGTTACTCTGCTGAGCTCTCGACAGCACCGACACTCAACAACAACACATAATTTGCAGACTATAATGAGGTGGCGACTTGTCCAGGCTGTACCCCGCCTTCCGCCCGACTGTAGCTGAGATAGGCGCCAGCGCCCCCCGCAACCCCAAAAGGGAATAAGCGGTAGAAAATGGATATAATTACTGGTTTGCAAAAAATATTTTTAACCCAAATAGGTGAAACTAGATCATCTCCCACGGCACACCAGACTGTATCTCACGGCACACTGGTCTAATGATTGTTAATAAAAGTCTAACGAGCTGCCCCTAACCCACAGAAAAGCTTCCCATCCATACACGTGTTGGATTAGACTACAAAATAAAATTTAAAATCAAGAAAACAGTTGCTACAACTATTAATGATTCTGTATAATTATTCAAGTGCATTATCACTAGTAACTGCATCAACACTTTGCGCGTGTTCTAGTCCAATGTTTTTCAACCACTGTGCGTGAGATAAAGTCTGGTGTGCCGTGGGAGATTATGTAATTTCACCTAATTCGGTTAGAAATATTTTTTGCAAATCAGTAATTATTGTCCGCAAATGTGTTGTTGTTGAGTGTCTGTGCTGTCTAGAGCTCGGCCGAATAATCGTGTAATACTCCTCCATATCAGTAGGTGGCAGCAGGTAGCTAAAGGCTTTGTAGATGTCGGGAACATGGTTTGTCATAATCACATATTGCGGGAGGCAGCATGTCCGTCAAAAGGTATCTAACACTTAAACCAAAAATAAACAAAAGGCGAGTGCCGCGAAGAAAAGGCATTGAAGCTTAGGGATGGCTATGCAGAATGAAACTAAAACTGAACTGGCTACAAAGTAAACAAAAACAGAATGCTGGACGACAGCAAAGACTTACAGGGTGTGGAGGAGACAGCGTCCACAAAGTACATCCGTACATGACATGACAATCAAAAATTTCCACACAAAAAAGGTTGGCGTCCGCACAACTTAAAATAGTCTTGAATGCGAAAACAAAGCAGGTGTGGGGAATAGCGTTCAAGAAAGACAAAAAAATGCTACAGGAAAATACCAACAAAAGAGGAAAAGCCACCAAAATAGGAGCGCAAGCCACTACACACAGAAAAAGAGCAAAAAGGTCCAACTAAGTCAGGGCGTGATGTGACAGGTGGTGACAGTACACCTACTTTGAGACAAGAGCTATAGTGATGCATGCTTGGTTATGTTTCAAAGTCATATCCAACAATTGCGACAACGACTTTTATTGTGAATATCGGCTACTGGGTTTCATTTTTAATGATTTCTGCTGGTGGTGTGCCCCAGAATTTTTTCAATGAAAAAATGTGCCTTGGCTCAGAAAAAGGTTGAAAAATATGTGACTTTAAGGTTTTACTACTTACATATAAAATACTACACGGTCTAACTCCAGCCTATCTTGCCGCTCGTATTGTACCATATGTCCCGGCAAGAAATCTGCATTCAAAGGAATCCAACTTATTAAAGATTCCCAGAGCCCCAAAAAAGTCTGCGGGCTATAGAGCGTTTTCCATTTGGGCTCCAGTAATCTGGAATGCCCTCCCGGTGACAGTTTGAGATGTTACCTCAGTAGAAGCATTTACGTCTCATCTTAAAACTCATTTGTATACTCTATCCTTTAAATAGACCCCCCTTTTTAGACCAGTTGATCTGCCGTTTATTTTCTTTTTCTTCTCTGTCCCGGTGGCCATGGATTAAGTACTGGCTGTCCAGAGTCGTGACCCAGGATGGACCGCTCGTCCAGAGTCGGGACCCAGGATGGACCACTCGCTTGTGTATCGGCTGGGGACATCTCTGCGTTGCTGATCCGCCTCCGCTTGGGATGGTTTCCTGCTGGCTCCACTTTGGACGGGACTCTCACTACTATATTGGATTCACTTTGGACTGGACGCTCACGGTTATGTTAGATCCATTAGTGACTGGACTTTCACAGTATCATGTTAGACCTGCTCGACATCCATTGCTTTCGGTCCCCTTGGGGAGTGGTTCTCAACCTTTTTTCAGCGATGTACCCACTGTGAACATGTTTTTAATTCAAGTACCCCCTAATCAGAGCAAAAAATTTTTGGGTGAAAAAAAGACATAAAGAAGTAAAATACAGCACTAAGTCAACAGTTTCTGTTTTATTAAATTGTATAACAGTGCAAAATATTGCTAATTTGTAGTGGTGTTTTTTGAACTATTTGGAAAAAAAGATATAAAAATAACTAAAAACTTGTTGAAAAATAAACAGGTGATTCAATTATAAATAAAGATTTCTACACATAGAAGTAATCGTCAACTTAAAGTGCCCTCTTTGGGGATTGTAATAGAGATCCATCTGGATTCATCAACTTCATTCTAAACATTTCTTCACAAAAAAAAGAAATCTTTAACATCAATATTTATGGAACATGTCCACAAAAAATCTACCTGTCAACACTGAATATTGCATTGTTGTATTTGTTTTTCACAGTTTATGAACTTACATTCATATTTTGTTGAAGTATTATTCAATAAATATATTTATAAAGGATTTTTGAATTGTTGTTATTTTTCAATGAATATATTTATAAAGGATTTTTGAATTGTTGCTATTTTTAGAATATTAAAAAAAAAAATCTCACTTACCCCTTGGCATACCTTCAAGTACCCCCAGGGGTACGTGTACCCCCATTTGAGAACCACTGCCCTAAGGGGGGGCGGGGCGGGGGTTTGGGGTTGGCCACATATGCGGTCCTCTCCAAGGTTTCTCATAATCATCATTGTCACTGTCACCGACGACCCAATGGGGTGAGTTTTTCCTTGTGGTGCTCTACTGAGGATGTCATTGTGGTTTGTGCAGCCCTTTGAGACACTTCAATCAATCAATCAATGTTTATTTATATAGCCCTAAATCACTAGTGTCTCAAAGGGCTGCACAAGCCACAACACAAACCACAACGACATCCTCGGTAGAGCCCACATAAGGGCAAGGAAAACTCACACCCAGTGGGACGTCAGTGACAGTGACAACGATGACCATGAGAAACCTTGGAGAAAAACACTGGGCTAGAGTATACAAATGAGTTTTAAGGTGAGACGTAAATGCTTCTACTGAGGTAGCATCTCGAACTGTTACCGGGAGGGCATTCCAGAGTACTGGAGCCCGAACGGAAAATGCTCTATGGCCTAGCCTGCACACTTTTTTTGGGCTCTGGGAAACACTAATTAGCCGGAGTCCTTTGAACGCAGATTTCTTGCCGCGACATATGGTACAATACAATCGGCAAGATAGGCTGGAGCTAGACCGTGTAGTATTTTATACGTAAGTAGTAAAAACCTTAAAGTCACATCTTAAGTGATTTAGGGCTATATAAATAAACATGGGCTTCACGGTGGAAGAGGGGTTAGTGCGTCTGCCTCACAATACGAAGGTCCTGAGTAGTCAGGGTTCAATCCCGGGCTTGGGATCTTTCTGTGTGGAGTTTGCATGTCCTCCCCGTGAATGCGTGGGTTAATTCCCTCCGGGTACTCCGGCTTCCTCCCACCTCCAAAAAACATGCACCTGGGGATAAGTTGAATGGCAACACTAAATGATCCCTAGTGTGTGAACGTGAAGGTGAATGTTGTCGGTCTATCCGTGTTGGCCCTGCGATGAGGTGGCGACTTGTCCAGGGTGTACGCCGCTTTCCGCCCCATTGTAGCACCAGCGCCCCCCGCGACCCCAAAGGGAATAAGCGGTAGAAAAATGGATGTATGGATGGATGGATGGATGTCCTGGTCCTAGATCAGTGGTTCTTAACCAGGGTTCGAACAAACCCTACAGGTTCGGTGAGTCGGCCTCAGGGGTTCGGCGGAGGTCAAAACACATCCGACTCTTTGTGTAAATACAAATTATCGGCGTATTACGGATACGGCAACAGCTGACTGATTTGCAAGTGTGTAATTTGTTGTGAGTTTATGCACTGTGTTGGTTTTGTTGTTTGAACAAGGTGATGTTCATGCACAGTTCGTTTTGTGCACCAGTAAAAAAAAAACATAGTAAACACTTTAGTATGGGGAACATATTCACCATTAATATAGGTGCTTATTAACATGCAAATTAGTAACAAATTGGCTCTTAACTAGTCATCAAGTTCTTATTAATGCCTTATTCGGCCTGGCCTTATTATAACCCTAACCCTCTAACCCTGACCCTAACCCTAACCAAATAACTCTAAATTAATTATTTGTTACTTAGAACAGTGGTTCTCAAATGGGGGTACTTGAAAGTATGCCGAGGGGTACGTGAGATTTAAAAAAAAAAATTCTAAAAACAGCAACAATTCAAAAATCCTTTATAACTATATTTATTGAATAATACTTTAACAAAATATGAATTTAAGTTCATAAACTGTGAAAAAAAATACAACAATGGTTGACAGCTAGATTTTTTGTGGACATGTTCCATAAATATTGATAAATGATAAATGGGTTGTACTTATATAGCGCTTTTCTACCTTAGTGGTACTCAAAGCGCTTTGACACTACTTCCACATTTACCCATTGACACACACATTCACACACTGGTGGAGGGAGCTGCCATGCAAGGCGCTAACCAGCACCCATCAGGAGCAAGGGCGAAGTGTCTTGTTCAAGGACACAACGGACGTGACGAGGTTGGTACTAGGTGGGGATTGAACCAAGGACCCTCAGGTTGCGCACGGCCACTTTTTCCCACTGGGCCATGCCGTGGGAAAGTGGGATGTTAAAGATAAAAAATTTTGTGAAAAATTTTTTAGAATTAAGTTCATGAATCCAGATGGATCTCTACCCCAAAGAGGCCACTTTAAGTTGATGATTACTTCTATGTGTAGAAATCTTTATTTATAATTGAATCACTTGTTTATTTTTCAAAAAGTTTTTTGTTATTTTTATATCTTTTTTTCCTAATAGTTCAAGAAAGACCACTACAAATGAGCAATATTTTGCACTGTTATACAATTTAATAAATCAGAAACTGATGACAAAGTGCTGTATTTTACTTCTTTATCTTTTTCTTTCAACCAAAAATGCTTTGCTCTGATTAGGGGGTACTTGAATTTAAAAAAAAATTCACAGGGGGTACATCACTGAAAAAAGGTTGAGAACCATCCATTCCCTTTTGGGGACACAGGGGCGTTGGCGCCTATCTCAGCTACAATCGGGCGGAAGGCAGGGTACACCTTGGACAAGTCGCCGCCTCATCTCAGGGCCAACACAGATAGACAGACAACATTCACACTCACATTCACACATTAGGGCCAATTTAGTGTTGCCAATTAACCTATCCTCTAGTGCATGTGTTTGGAAGTGGGAGGAAGCCGGAGTACCCGGAGGGAACCCACGCAGTCACGGGGAGAACATGCAAACTCCACACAGAAAGATCCCGAGCCTGGATTTGAACTGCAGGACCTTCGTATTGTGAGGCAGACGCACTAACCCCTCTGCCACCGTGAAGCCCGGTTGAGAACCACCGACTTAGAATATGTTCCCCACACTAAAGTGTTACCAAAAACATAGAACTTTTGAAAAAACATTTTTTTTTTTCCACTAAAAAAGGTTTCGGTGAATGCACTTATGAAACTGGTGGGGTTCTGTACCACCAACAATGTTAAGAACCACTGTCCTAAATTCCCAAATGTTGCTCATTTTGTACATGTCCCTTAACTTTCCGAGATGAGAACAGAATGACACTCCCTAAATCATCCTGCGGTATCTATAGAAACCGAGGCAAATTCAATGGGATATTGAAATATTCCGGGTCGAACCAGTGCAGAGTCTTTTATTAGTTTTTCATGTGCATTCGTGCATGCATATTGATGTTTTCCTGGCAGCGTCTGGTCAGTGACAGCCAATACAAAATGTCATCGAGCTGGTGATGCTCACACGTCTTGGTGGACAGACATCACAACTCATGGACTGCGTGATCCTATCCGCCATTTTGATCGTCAATTATGTCCGACATTCGTAACCCGCCTGCTTAATTGGTGTATTCATTTGCCGAGTGTTTGTTGTAACAGCGCGACCCGTCGGACCGTCGTGTTGGGGGGGGAGTGGATGACATTGCCGGGGCCGGCTAGCTGCGAGCTAACACCGCAGTCAGGAGCGGAGCAGCCCGCCACGGGCCTGCGGATGACCCGCTGACAAGTCACCGAGTTGCCGTCCAGCCAGATGCAGAGCACGGAACATGACGTCTGAAAGGTAAAAGCTCACTTTGTCATCTGATAAAGCAATGAAGCGGTGACGCTAAGATAAAGGGGCCGAACATTTTTCCACGGAGCCATGACGAAGCGACGTGCTAGCAGATAGCAGCGGTGGCCCAACGCTCGCTACAAAATGAATAAACATTGATTGCGCTATTTTAAATGTCGTATAAACGGCACCGGTGCCACCGAAAATTATTTACAAATATATGACTGTAACAAGATTTAAGCCAAGTTGACGCACGGTTCCGGTAATTAAAGGATAGGCTAATTAAGCTGGAGTCGTATTGAAATGAGTGGCTCATGTGCAGGCCCGTTTAACACCATCCATCTTCCGCTTATCCGAGGTCGGGTCGCGGGGGCAGCAGCCTAAGCAGGGAAGCCCAGACTTCCCTCTCCCCTGCCACTTCGTCTCGCTTTTCCCGGGGGATCCCGAGGCAGTCCCAGGTCAGCCGGGAGACATAGTCTTCCCAACGTGTCCTGAGTTGGACGTGCCCTAAACACCTCCCTAGGGAGGCGGTCGGGTGGCATCCTGACCAGATGCCCGAACAACCTCATCTGGCTCCTCTTGATGTGGAGGAGCAGCGGCTTTACTTTGAGCTCCCGGATGGCAGAGCTTCTCACCCTATCTCTAAGAGAGCGACCCGCCACCCGGTGGAGGAAACTCATTTGGGCCACTTGTACCCGTGATCTTGTCCTTTCGGTCATGACCCAAAGCTCGTGACCTTAGGTGAGGATGGGGACGTAGATGGACCGTTAAATTGAGAGCTTTGCCTTCCGGCCTGAATTCCTTCTTCACCACAACGGATCGATACAACGTCCGCGTTACTGAAGACGCCGCACCGATCCATCCGCCTGTCGATCTCACGATCGACTCTTCCCTCACTTGCGAGCAAGACTCCTAGGTACTTGAACTCCACCTGGGGCAGGGTCTCCTCCCCAACATTATTAAACTATGACATGTTCTCCTGCATGTCAAACCTTCATAAATGGACACAAACAGTGCATATTTTGATTAAATAAATGCAACGTTTCATTGTGTGCAAATAATGTGTGGTACACTTCATTCATTAACTGTGTTACAAAAACTATCAGAATAATACATCATGTTGGATACAGAGAACATACAAACCCTTTTATTTATTGAATCAAAAATACTGAAATCCCACGACATAATGAATTTGCAAACAGCTAAAATTATACACAAACCAAACTATAACCTGCTACCTAAGAATATACAACAATTCTTCCATGAATTGATTAACGTGGACCCCAACTTAAAGGCCTACTGAAATGAGATGTTCTTATTTAAATGGGTATAGCAGGTCCATTCTATGTGTCATACATGATAATTTATTGCCATATTTTTGCTGAAAGGATTTAGTAGAGAACATCGACGATAAAGTTTGCAACTTTTGGTCGCTAATAAAAAAGCCTTGCTTAGACCGGGAGTAGCAGAGGATGTGCCCGTGACGTCACGGGTTGTAGTGCTCCTCACATCCTCACTTTGTTTATATCATAGCCACCAGCAGCAAGAGCGATTCGGACCAAGAAAGCGACGATTTCCCCATTAATTTGAGCGAGGATGAAGATTCTTGGATGAGGAAAGTTAGAGTGAAGCCCTAGAAAGAAAGAAAAAGGCGACAGCAGTGGGAGCGATTCAGGTGTTATTAGACACATTTACTAGGATAATTCTGGAAAATCCCTTATCTGATTGTGTTACTAGTGTTTTAGTGAGATTATAAAGTCATACCTGAAAGTCGGAGGGCTGCGGTGACCGCCAGTGTCTCTGAGGGAAGCCATATAGAGGAGCCAAGAATGTCACAGCTGCCTTTTTGACAGCTGCTGCAGGAGGACGCAAACTCCGCTCAAGTCTCCGGTAAGAGTCGACATAATATCACAATTTTCTCATCCAAAAACTTTCTGGTTGACATGTGGTAGAGAAACATGTTCGCTTGACCGCTCTGTTCCATATTATAGCTTCACAACAAACAAAGAAACACCGGCTGTGTTTTGGTTGCTAAAGGCAGCTGCAATTCACCGCTTTCCACCAACAGCATTCTTTATAGTCTCCATTATTAATTGAAAAAATTGCAAAAGATTCAGCAACAAAGTTGTCCAAAATATTGTGTAATTATGCGATTAAAGCAGACAACTTTTAGCTGTGAGTGGTGCTGGGATAAAATGTCCGCTCCAACCAATAGCATCACCAGCATATGTGAACATAAGCGTCATCATTCCGTGGCGTTTTCAACAGGATACCTTGCGGAAAATTTAAAATTGCAATTTAGTAAACTAAACCGGCCGTATTGGCATGTGTTGCAATGTTAATATTTCATCATTGATGTATAAACTATCAGACTGCGTGGTCGGTAGTAGTGGGTTTCAGTAGGCCTTTAAACAAGCTGAAAAACGTATTGGGGTGTTACCATTTAGTGGTCAATTGTACGGAATATGTACTGTACAGTGCAATCTACTTATAAAGGTTTCAATCAATCAATCAAAACAAAAGAGAAATATAATCTTAGAGGAAAATATAATTTAAAACATTGGTACTCCGGCTTCCTCCCACCTCCAAAGACATGCACCTGGGGATAGGCCCCTCCCACCTCCAAAAGCATGCACCTGGAGATAGGCCCCTCCCACCTCCAGAGACATGTACCTGGGGATAGGCCCCTCCCACCTCCAAAAATATGCACCTGGGGATAGGTTGATTGGCAACACTAAATGGTTCCTAGTGTGTGAATGTGAGTGTGAATGTTGTCTGTCTGTCTATCTGTGTTGGCCCTGTGATGAGGTGGTGACTTGTCCAGGGTGTATTCCGCCTGATTGTAGCTGAGATAGGCTCCAGCGACCCTGAAGTGAATAAGCGGTAAAAGTCTCATGTTTGAGGGTTCTGTGATATATTATGGCTTGCGGAAAAAAAACTAATCAATTCAGAGAATGCAGCACGTCAGATGGCTGATTAGAATTAAAAATGTTTTGCATGATGTACTGTAAGTACAGTACTTTTGTGTCAAATGACTGACTCAATTTGTTCTCAATGATTGATCCAGTTTGCACTCATATGCCTCTTTTGCCATTACAGCTAAGTGCGTGTGCCCCTGTTGTCAGCCATGTTTTGGAAGTTTGACCTACACACTGCTTCTCATCTGGAGGCTCTACTGGACAAGGAGGATGTCACGCTTACCGAACTCATGGACGAGGACGATGTGCTGCAAGAGTGCAAGGCTCAGAACAGGAGGTTTATTGAAATAACCACTCGTACATGAATGGTATTCTCTTGTTTCTCGTTTGTGACAGACTTTTCTTCTGTCCTCATTGTGGCTTTGTAGACTTCTCCTATTCCTGTGCCAGGACCAGTGCATGCAGGAGCTGGTGCGTAAGATTACTACTGAGCCTCCTGCTGGTATAGAGGAGACCAAGCGATTTAAGTGAGTCTCTTTTTTTGTTGATAGACTACAATGTATTAAGCAATCATCTACCATCTGCAGCTGCTATTTAATCATTCCCCTTCTTAGTAAATGATAATTCCATTCAGGGATTGCCAGACTGTGGTGGTGGGAGTGGTCAGTATGACATCATAATTCTATCTGGGATAATGCATATGTTTTCCTTAAAAGGACTAAAACATTACACGTATAACAAATCGGTGTATTATTAATTAGTATTAACACAATTTTTCTTATATTGTTTTGCTGTATTTTTAAATTGTTGCTACTTGTTGTACATTATACTTTGTTGACAATTTCTCAAGTTTATAGAGACTTTTCCTATCCTTTTAGTCACTTTTTCTTTATTAAAACAACTTGCAACAAATCTAGCATCTTTTTTTGGTGTTATTGGAGACTGTACTTGTGTTTAGAGACTCTTTACTTATGTCGCTCAATGTCCGCGACGAACAGCGAGAGCTGCAGAGAGCCAGACGTCATACTCGCTTTGCAGTTTCTCTCCTTAAAAGCAGCCATTAGTAATTGTACATTGCACATTTTGTAGTTGCAGTCCGAGGGTGTTCCAGGGCTATATTCAAGTAAAAACCCCGTTTCCATATGAGTTGGGGAATTTTGTTGGATGTAAATATAAACCGAATACAAAGATTTGCAAATCCTTTTCAACCCATATTCAGTTGAATATGCTACAAAGACAACATATTTGATGTTCAAACTGATAAACATTTTTTTTTTGCAAATAATCATTAACTTTAGAATTTGATGCCAGCAACACGTGACAAAGAAGTTGGGAAAGGTGGCAATAAATACTGATAAAGTTGAGGGATGCTCATCAAACACTTATTTGGAACATCCCACAGGTGTGCAGGCTAATTGGGAACAGTTGGCTGCCATGATTTGGTATAAAAGCAGCTTCCCAAAAAATGCTCAGTCTTTCACAAGAAAGAATGAGGCGAGGTACACCCCTTTGTCCACAACTGCAGAAGAAATAGTCAAACAGTTTAAGAACAACGTTTATCAAAGTGCAATTGCAAGAAATTTAGGGATTTCAACATCTACGGTCCATCATATCAAAAAAGCCATTTATTAACAACATCCAGAAACGCCGCCGGTTTCTCTGGGCTCGAGATCATCTAAGATGGACTGATTTAAAGTGGAAAAGTGTTCTGTGGTCTGACGAGTCCACATTTCAAACTGTTTTTGGAAATATTCGACATCGTGTCATCCGGACCAAAGGGGAAGCGAACCATCCAGACTGTTATCGACGCAAAGTTCAAAAGCCAGCATCTGTGATGGTATGGGGGTGCATTAGTGCCCAAGGCATGGGTAACTTACACATTTGTGAAGGCACCATTAATGCTGAAAGGTACATACAGGTTTTGGAACAACATATGCTGCCATCTAAGCGCCGTCTTTTTCATGGACGCCCCTGCTTATTTCAGCAAGATAATGCCAAGCCACATTCAGCACGTGATACAACAGCGTGGCTTCATAAAAAAAGAGTGCGGGTTCTTTCCTGGCCCGCCTGCAGTCCAGACCTGTCTCCCATCGAAAATGTGTGGCACGTTATGAAGTGAAGATACGGGACTGTTGAACGACTGAAGCTCTACATAAAACAAGGATGGGAAAAAATTTCACTTTCAAAGCTTCGACAATTAGTTTCCTCAGTTCCCCAACATTTATTGAGTGTTGTTAAAAGAAAAGGTGATGTAACACAGTGGTGAACATGCCCTTTCCCAACTACTTTGCTACGTGTTGCAGCCGTGAAATTCTAAGTTAATTATTATTTACAAAAAAAATTTATGAGTTTGAACATCAAATATCTTGTCTTTGTAGTGCATTCACTTGAATATGGGTTGAAAAGGATTTGCAAATTGTTGTATTCCGTTTATATTTACATCTAACACAATTTCCCAACTCATATGGAAACGGGGTTTGTATGTCTCCGCTCAAGACAGTCCTGTGTGTATTGCTTACGACATCACAACATTTGGTTTCAGCATGCCATATAGGCCATATCTTGATTATTACTTTTAATTATTTTTTATGTAAAAAGCCCACATTTTTAAGGTGTGGCGGCTTTTATTTTGCCGTGGTGGCCCGCCACGATCAGTGACATGTCGGGGAAACCCTGTATTTCTCTTGAGCTCACTGCCAGGTGTGCTCGATTGATTCACAGGTATTCAAATATAGCATGCGAGCTATTGACAAGCGATGTGGGCGTCATCAATGACAAGCTGGGCAATGAGGAGCCTCTTCTGGACACCCTGTATGCCTTCCTGGAGCAGCCCTCTCCTCTTAACCCCTTACTGGGATCCTTCTTTAGCAAGACAATTGGGAACCTCATTGCACGGAAGACTGAGCAGGTAACACACTAATCATAAATGAACAATACAGTGACATAATACCTCCGTTAGTTAAAAAATGAATGTGTTTTCAGACGTTTTAGTCGTGATTATTTTGTCATTTAGTTACAGGACTACAGCTGTATCCATCCGTCCATTAGTCAATTCAAAATAGAACTCTTCACTGCAGACATTAAAGCACAAGTGACTAATTTCATTATTTTGGTTTCCACTTAAAGCCTCCAATCTGTTCCCATTTCAAAACCAATATTATCATTGGATAAACTGTAATTAAAATCAAGCCTGGACAGATTGTCAATAAATCAATTATTTGAACGATAAACAAAAATTGACTTAGCATCAATAAATTAAAATATATTTGTGTATGTTTAAACGTTTGTTTGTCAATCAGCATGCAAGAGGGTTCACTCTGTGTATTGCCCTCTGCACCTGAGCGTGTTGGTTCATAATAGAATTAAATTAACAGAGGGAAATCTCTTGACGTCCATCCACAATCTTTGTCTGGTTGGGCAGAGGCAGGACAGCTAGCGTACACACGTGCATGAACAAATTCTCGCTAGTGGCAAACGAGAAGCCCCGCAAAGTAACAAAAATTAGGAGGAAAAAAGCTGATTGCAAAGCCAAATGTTCCTGTGTGGGAATACCTTGGCTTCAAACGGAATGAGCAACATGAGCCCATCCACACTGACAAACGAGCCTGTATGTTGAATTTGTTTGAAAGTGACGGGAAAACAACAGAATCACACATCCCACTTTTTCCAGTTGGGGAGAAAACTGCACTTGGAGATGTTCAATATTTATTGAAGTTACATTTTTTACAGCGATTGAAAGTCCTTTTTATTTGTATTGTTTGTTTACTTATTTAGGATAGTTAAAATGTCTCAACAATTACAATGGTAAATATACTAATGAAAAATACAAGTTTTACATTTGAAAGGGGGTATTTCGTTATTATCATTATATATTTTGATTACATTAGTGCTTAATTTGGTCTCAAAATAAAGCTGAAATCAATATTGTTTAACGGCAATAATTTGATTGACAATATATTGTCCCACAACATTTATTATCCCTCGCCTAATTAGAAAAATTAGTTGTAGACTTTAACTGTTGCCTTTATAACACCTTAATTACTACAGGCAATGGTTTTAGTGGGTAATCTGGAAGAGAAGCAAGTACACCATGGACTTGTCACCAGTCAATCACAAAACAACCTTTCACACATATGGACAATTTACTAAGGAACCTAACATGAATATATTTGGAATTTGGGGGAGTACCTGTATTAGTTCATAAATCTATAATAAACATAAATTAACGTTGTTGCTCTAGGGGAAATTGGGTAACACATGGCACACTGACAAAGCTTAACTTATTGTTACTATAACAATCTACAAGGTTAATATAGGTTGCTTCTCTTCCCCCCCACCCCATTCTTCTGCATTCTTTTGTATCTCTAGTTATCATTACGTATGTTTTGTTGCATTTGAACAACTGTATTGTTGATAATAGAGGTAAATTATTGGTTCATGATCAATAACGCTATTTCTATTGGTATTTGTACTGCTCCATTTGTAGTGTAATAATGCTCATTGTCATTTCTGTATTATTCATTTCGTTAACTGCTTCTTTGCTATCACTTTTACCATCATATTTGTACATATCCTATTTGCTGATGTTGCTCTATTGTTGTTGTTGTGTTTGCTGTTGTTGTTTTTGTCTCTCTTTCTTATCCCCCTCTTGTCCCCATAATTTCCCCCTATGTCTTCCTTTTTTTGTCTAATAATATAAATCCATTTAATAAAGTCAAATACATACACGGCAACAAGAGAAGTGGGGCGGTATAGCTCGGTTGGTAGAGTGGCCGTGCCAGCAACTTGAGGGTTCCAGGTTCGATTCCCGCTTCCGCCATTCTAGTCACTGCCGTTGTGTCCTTGGGCCAGACACTTTACCCACTTGCTCCCAGTGTCACCCACACAGGTTTAAATGTAACTTAGATATTGGGTTTCACTATGTAAAACGCTTTGAGTCACTAAAGAAAAGCGCTATATAAATACACTTCACTTCACTTCAGGTATCCCACACTTCTCTTATGTAAAGTAAATCCGAACAGCCGGTATGGGCATCTACATCAACTATATGATTTGCCTGAGAAGCTGGACAGGACAAAAAATAAAATAAAATAAAAATAACTAGATCTATAACAAAATGACTCACCCTTTGATGCTTTGTGACATCGGCGTAGCGTTTCAAAAAGTGTAGATGACCCTGTTGTATTAAGCAGCTTGGGCACAGATGCATTTTTCACATTATCACAGCAGCACATCACAGTTTGTTTTATTTTAATTTTCATTGTTTTTTCAGTCTAGTAGCATCGCATACAAATCTAAATAAAAAGCAAAACGCATTGTGAAATTTTACAACTTGGGATGTTACAATTCAGCCTATGTGATGTTATTGTTTTTGCAACTTACACTCTGTCGTCTTGATGGCGTTTCCCCTGTTCTGTTCAGGTGATCAGTTTCCTGCGGGGGAAGGACGGGTTCCTTTCCTTAGTTCTGAAGCACATTGATACGTCGGCTATGATGGATGTTCTTCTACGACTAATCAGCTGCGTGGAGCCCCCTCCTCTTCGTCTGGAGACCCTGGCTGTATGAAACAAATAAACACTCATTTACACTTTGACACATGTACTGATTTGGTGTTTGTTTACAGTGGTTGAATGAAGAGAAGTTGGCCCAAAGACTTATAGAGATCATTCATCCGGAGAAGGATGAAGAAGTAGGAGCATATTCTTGTAATTCAGTAGAAAGGCCTTGCGATAGTTGGCTTTATCGCACATCGAGCATTGTTGTGCAATATTCTGAATGTCCGTGTTCTTTCTGTCAAGAGGCAGTCCAACGCCTCTCAGACTTTGTGCGACATTATTCGTTTAAGCAGAGACCAGGCTAATCAGCTTCAAGAGATGTCCCAGCCTGACCCTTTGCTGACCGTGCTGGAATCGTACGTCACAGACAATCATGCTAGTGTTGTTTTAGCAGGATATAAAATTGATGTGGTCTGCAGGCAGGAGTGTGTGGAGCAGCTGCTGCAGAACATGTTCTCGGGAGACCGAACTGAGAGCTGCATTGTTAATGGCATTCAGGTTCTGCTCACATTATTGGAAATCAGAAGGCCAGTGTGAGTTGACTACAAACAGTTCTTTAAAGATTTAACCTCCAAAGTTCTCAATTATAACACTGTAGCTGTCCTATTTTCTCTTCTTGTTATGCTCAGTGTGGATGGAGTAATGGATGCTCAGGGATTTGAGAGAAGCTACACTATTAACAGCAGCATTCTGCTGGCCATCCAGCCACACTTGGTACATTTCCACCAGCTTCTCCTAGAGCCCCCGAAGGTATGTTAACAAGATGGACCAAATCATTTTCAGGGCCTAATGAGACCATACCGTAACATTTCCGTGTTCCGAGGTTTTAATCATGTGGAAGTGAACTTAATTTGTTTACAGCTTTTGTGTTCTTTTGGGGTGTATCCACAGCGAAGTCGTATGCTGACAACTTTAGGTGTGATAGAGGAACCTTTAGGGAACACGAGGCTGCACGTAGCCAGACTAGTGGCCTCTCTGCTCTACACCAGTTCTGCCAGCCACGCAGTCATAGCACAGGAACTTTGCAGACTCAATACAGTGGATCTGCTTTTGGTGAGATGACACCACACATGAACCTTTTTAAATGTTTTTTTGTTCTTAAAAATGACATGTTTTACCAACACCATTGTTTTCCAGAACTTGTTCTTCAAGTACACATGGAATAACTTCCTGCACCTCCAAGTGGAGCTCTGTGTTGCGGCCATCCTGCGGCCCTGTGCCCATGAAATGAGACTTCAGCCAGCTGTAGGATCCCAGGACAAGGTCAAGTCTCCTCAGGATGCATCGCAGGAGCAGGCTGTGACAGAAACGCCAGTCACCCCCGAAAACGCTGCACATAATTTATTGGTGACTCATGTAAGTGTCTTTCACTTACTTAAAGACTCCCAGTCGAAGATTCTGATGGCCTCGTTTTCCACCTCTTAAGCTGTTTCAGCATTGCCGTCTTGTTCAGAGGATTCTAGTCGCCTGGGAAGAGAACGATAAAACACAGTAAGAGACTTTGAGACAAAAGCTTGTTTTTGTGTAGAGGCATGAGCTTATAGTAGGGAATTTGTTTTAGATCAGAAGGTGGGATGAGGAGAGGCTACATGGGACATCTAACCAGGATTGCCAATACCGTGGTCCACAATCTGGAGAAAGGACCGGTTCACACCCAGATTAATAATCTCATCTGCGGTATGTGTGTAGAGTAAAACATTCATTAAATGAAATGATATTAAAGGAAGACACTCCTGCTGTAGAGCTGCCAGATGACTGCAGGGGGCGCTGGGAGGCTTTTGTGGACCAGACGCTTTCAGAAACAAACAGGAGGAACACTTTGGATCTGGTAAATATTCACACATTCGCACCACAGAATGCTATACAAGTCAGTTGTAGTCATGCACAAACTTTAAACATTTTGTTTGCACCCTTAGGTCGGCAGCGGGAATCCACGTCCTTCCTCAGAGGACGATATGATGGAGAGCCCTTTCCCTAAAGAACTGTCACTGCAGCAGGTACCTGCACACACAAGACATTAAGGCCACCTGCTATGGAGCCTTCTGATCTAACTGTTTGTGTTACAGGCATTTTCAGACTACCAGATTCAGCAGATGACAGCAAACTTTGTTGATCAGTTTGGCTTCAACGACGAAGAGTTCACCGATCACGACGACAGCGTCGGGTATGTATACTAATTTGTGTGTGTGTTATAACTATGTTGACTAGGGGAATCCTTTTTCTTGTTGTAGGGCAACATTTGATCGAATCGCAGAGATCAACATCGATATTGATGTAGGCCAAGACAGTGTGAGTTTCCACATTTGTTGTGTACCTTTTTTGAATTGGATTGATCATTACTGGATAACAGAATAACATTGAGAAACATAAGCATTTATTTGCCATTTAGTGCTCCTCCATCTCTGGCCAGTGTAATTCTAGCCTATAGCATAAATAGATACTAGGAATGCTGCTAAATGATATATTTACCTCGAAGGCCAATACAGCTGTGTTTGACGCCTGTGCCAAAGAGAGGATTCAACCCTTTGATGATGATGATGACGAAGAGGACATCTGGGAGGACAAAGAGATTACCTATGCAACACAAACCAAGTCGAGGAACAGGTTTGCAGACTTGGTAATTGCAGTCTTAAATCATTTAGTCTTCTGATGGTTAAGGATGATTTTATTCTGCCCAATGAAGATTTGGTGGGTCACAGGCAGCTCAAGGGCAGGCAGCTGCTAGAACCTGTGATAGGTCAACTACCGCTGCCACACAGGCCTCCGACAAAGCAACAGGCTCTGACTCGGATGAAGGAGAGGAGCCAAAAGATGACCTCGACCCCTTCTCCGGCCAGGCCGAGCCCACAAAGAGTGAGCATATAATATTCCTGCCATTGTTTTATCTGCTTTTTCTGAGGGAACGACAGGTTTTGAGCAACTGTAGTGCTGCATTGTCCCTCAGACTCTGGAGACTGGATTGCAGACTTTGGAGAGGTGAACTCGAAGGCTCCTGCTGCAGGCGTAGGTTTTGCAGCCTGGGACAATCCCCAAACAGCAGCCACAGAGACGCCGGAGAAAGGCTGGGCCAAGTTCACAGACTTCCAGCCTTTTTGTTGGTGAGTGTGCAGAATGTCCAGTCATAGGAATATTATCTTTACTGGGAAAGATAAAAATATCCTGGTGCTGTTCCAAAAGAACCCTCTACTAGTAGAGTACAACCAGCAGGATCTCAAAACCTTAACCTCAAACACTAAATTCAGTGTCAAACTTTAACAACGTACTGTTAGCGGCTTTCAGCAGGGACAGAACAAGGTCAGGGTGACATTCCAAAAGAAAACCACTAAACTGAGTGGACATATATCTCAGATAGATGGAGAAAGTTGATACCTGGCTTACTTGCTTCAGTGCAAATGAAAGAATAAGAGCACATCTTTTCAGTAGCACATTTGTAGAGCTTAATTTGTCCCTCTATTAAAAAAGTAGTTTTCCGTGTAAATGATTTTTTTACTTCAAATTATGCTGACAATTTCATTGAATAAACATTTGTGAGAATCAGTTTTTTAAATTAGTGTTTTAAAAATTCAGTGCAGTAATATTTAATATTTACATTTTTTAACCTATTTTAACCGACTTAACTATTTTGAACATACACATTTTTCTAATAACTTTGTCGGCATAAATTGATGTAAAAAAAAAAATCTGTTCACAAAATTCAAACGCAAAAAAATAAGTTTCATAAATTCATTGTCAAAAAAGCTTTTGTAATAAATACACAAAAAATATTTTTGCATAATCACACTCATTCTGGGACAGTTGTCACTTTTACATTTGTTTTTTAATATTGCCATGGTTAGGATGCCAAAAGTCCATTTACAGTCTTTGCTTGTCAATGATGAAAGCCATTAAATTCAGAGCTTGGAATTCACGTAACGTGACCTTCCCCACATGCAACCAAACCGCTGAAGTTTACCTATAGCTTATTGGCGACAGGGCCAATATTTTCCCAAGAAAGTGTATCATTTTCAGCTGCTTGGATTTATACTTAAAATCCCATTGAATTCCAATGCCCTGCACGCCGTGAAGCACTGAGAGCTCATATGACTGACAAAAACCGGCATCCTTTGTGTATGTCTATAAATGTTTTCATTCATTCAGGTCATTGTGATCTCAGGGCATTCAATCGATCGCAACTGGACTGTTTGGTTTGTCTCAGAAGACGTTTTGCCTCTCATCCGAGTATAATTCATCAGTTCATGCTCATAGACTTAGAATGGTTAGCTTTAGTCTTAAACTTAGATTGGTCAGATGAAGTCTAGCTGCTGGGAAAATGATACTTACACGACTGTCGTAGGCTTTGACATCAAAACCGTTTTTCTCACTACATTAGGGAGAAACTATCCTTGCCCAGGCACATCTTCCTGGTTTTGGAGTATAAATATTTGGGTTTTGGCATCCGCCGCTACGCTAGATCTGACTAATCCAAGCCTAAGACTAGATCTGACCAATCTAAGTCTATGACTAGATCTGACCAATCCAAGCCTAAGACTAGATCTGACCAATCTAAGTCCAAGACTAGATCTGATCAATCTAAGTCCAAGACTAGATCTGATCAATCTAAGTCCAAGACTAGATCTGATCAATCTAAGTCCAAGACTAGATCTGATCAATCTAAGTCCAAGACTAGATCTGATCAATCTAAGTCCAAGACTAGATCTGATCAATCTAAGTCCAAGACTAAATCTGATCAATCTAAGTCCAAGACTGGATCTGATCAATCTATAAGTCCAAGACTGGATCCAACCAATCTAAGTCTTGGACTTCATCTGAGCAATCTAAGTCTAAAACTAGATCTGACCAGTCTAAGTCTGAGTATGAACTGTTGAAGCATACTAAGGTAATGGCACGAGCCGCTAGACTAGATCTGACCAATCTAAGCCAAAGACTAGGTCTGACCAATCTAAGTCTGAGCATGAATTATTGAAGTATACTAAGGTAATGGCACCAGCCGCTAGACTATATCTGACCAATCTAAGTCTAAGACTAGATCTGACTAATCTAAGTCTGAGCATGAATTATTAAAGTATACTAAGGTAATGGCACCAGTCGCTAGACTATATCCGACCAATCTAAGTCTAAGACTAGATCTGACCAATCTAAGTCTGAGCGTGAACTGTTGAAGCATACTAAGGTTATGGCACCAGCCGCTAGACTGTATCTGACCAATTTAAGTCTACGACTAGATCTGACCAATTTAAGTCTACCACTAGATCTAACCAATTTAAGTCTACGACTAGATCTGACCAGTCTAAGACTAGATCTGACCAATCTAAGTTTAAGACTAGATCTGACCAATCTAAGTCTACTAAGTCTAAGACTAGATCTGACTATTCTAAATCTACTAAGTCTAAGACTAGATCTGACCAATCTAAGTCCACTAAGTCTAAGACTAGATCTGACCAATCTAAGTCTACTAAGTCTAAGACTAGATCTGACCAATCTAAGTATGAGCATAAACTGAACAAGCTTCCTCGGATGGGAAATGAAACATCTTCTAAGGCAAATCAAACAGTCTAGTTGTTAAATTTAAAGTACCAATAATTGTCACACACACACACACACACACACGCACACACACACACACACACACACACACTAGGTGTGGCAAAATGATTCCCTGCAGTTGACCCACCACCCTTAATCACACCCTGGGACGTGAGGGAGCAGTGAGCAGCAACGGTGGCCGCGCCCGGGAATCATTTTAGGTGATTTAACCCCCGATTCCAACCCTTGATGCTGAGTGTCATTAAGTAAAGAGAATTTAAAAAGGGTTGGACAAAATGTTTTATTTTGCCCCCATCGGCACATATCTGTTTTGGATTGCAACAAGTGCATTAGCACTAGATGAGACTGCTAAAAAAAGGCCATTACATATGCAACAAAGCATGAATAGTGTCTACACACTTCATTGTTGATTGAAACAAAACTTTAACAATTGGTAAATGGTGTTAATTTTCAATCTATTAAGATAAAAATGTGTACATCAAAATTATAAATGGGTTTTACTTGTATAGCGTGTTTCGACTTTCAAGGTACTCAAAGCGCTTTGACACGATTTCCACATTCACACGTTCACACACTGATGGCGGCAGCTGCCACGTAAGGCGCCAACCACGACCCATCAGGAGCAAGGGTGAAGTGTCTTCCTCAAGGACACAACAGACGTGACTAGGTTGGTAGAAGCTGGGGATCGAACCAGGAACCCTCAGTTTGCTGGCTCTGGCACAGCCACTCTCCCAACGGCGCCGCGCCACGCCATCCCCACTGAGTTTGACTGATGAACATTGTACCAAAATGTATTCAGAAAATATAAACGACAAATAAAAATAGCCTACTATGACCAGCAACGTGTAAGTGTAAAAAAACAAAAACACGATTTGTACTATTTCAGAATGTGCTTGTTCTATTTTTAAAGAAAGACAACAATCTGAAGTTGTGTTTATTTTTAAGATATCGTGCTGTGATTTTACCAGTTCAGCCCACTTGGGAGTAGATTTTTCTACTAAAAAGAGTTTAAGACCTTTCAGTCAAATGTGTATCAAATTGTATCATTGGCTGAGTATTGTATTGAGAGATTAGTGTGTCGCTACACTCCTTATTGGCCCTGCATTTATATCTCACATTTATGTCTCAATATTTATCTCTAGTTCTGAAACGGGCCCCAGATGTAGTTCCCCTGTGGACTCTGACCTCAGTGGACCCAACAGCACCAAACCAAATCAAAACCGTAAGTTGCAGGAATCTTTGACCACTTCAACATAAACATATAAAATTGAGCAGTTGCTTTTATCTTACCTGCTGTGAGGCATTCAAATCTGTTATCTTGCGGTGTGTGATCCAGCCTGCGTGTGGAGCGTGTGCGGGGCCAGGAAAGCGCCATTGGCGTCAGACAGCTCCTCGTCCAGCAGCTCTGAAACCGACGAAGAAGAAAGCAAGACGGAGTCGACATCCACTGAGACGGTAACCACGGAGACCATCAACACAGGCGCTGGCAAGGAGACCATTCGGCTCACCATGGATGCCAAGAATGAGCGGGCTGTGTTCACCAGGTACAGTACTCCTAAAATGCTGAATTCAAGTAGCTATAGTGGGTACGAATAAGTAAAAAAAAAAAAGCCAGATTTTTTTATTGTAAGGAGAGAAAAACTAATGTTGACACTTAAGCCATGTCCACATGGATATTTACTGTGTTAAAAACATCTCCATTCACTTGACTATTTTTTTCTAAAGCCCTCTGTCCACATAAAAACATATTGACAGCCTGTCATGCGCATTTTGACCAAACAGAAGCATGAAAAAGCAACCACATGAGACTTAATAGTCCTGTTCATCAATATAGAAATGAATTACTTGTACAATTATGACTACTTCTTAAATCAGCACACTTATTTACACAAGAGTCCTGGGAACAGGGAATGTTTTCTTTGGATTACCCGTAAAATGAAACTAACACTACTCAACAACGTCATTAATCATGTTCTGTTGCTTTAAAAACATGAGATAATCTCGCTTAAGGCTCTGTGTTCCCATCCACGTACAACTGCTCAAGTCAGAGGTTTCTGAAAGATTAGTTTTTAAGGACAAAAACCGTGTGGATGATAGGCTTAAATTAGAGATGTCTGATATCGGCTGATAAAAGCTTTAAAATTAAATATCGGAAAATATCGGTATCGGTTTCAACCTCCCGATTTTCCTGCGAGACTCCTGAATTTCAGTGCCCCTCCCGAAAATCTCCCGGGGCAACCATTCTCCCAATTTCCACCCGGACAACAATATTAGGGGCGTGCCTTAAAGGCACTGCCTTTAGCGTCCTCTACAACCTGTCGTCACGTCCGCTGTTACTCCATACAAACAGCGTGCCAGCCCAGTCACATAATATATGCAGCATTTACACACACGTGAGTGAATGCAAGGCATACTTGGTCAACAGCCATACAGGTCACACTGAGGGTGGCCGTATAAACAACTTTAACAGTTACAAATATGCGCCACTCCGTGAACCCACACCAAACAAGAATGACAAACACATTTTGGGAGAACGTCCGCACCGTAACACAATAAAAACACAACCGAACAAATACCCAGGATCCCTTGCAGCACTAACTCTTCCAGGACGTTACAATATACAAGCCCCCCACTCTCCCAAATTCAGAGATCTCAAGGTTGGCAAGTATGCTCTAGTATACTTTGAACTGAAGCTGTGTGCCTTCATTGTTTCTGTAGCTGTTGTTTTTGAAGCATTGTTTAAAAAAGAAAAAATGCACTTTGTAAAAGTCAAAGTATAGTATTTCCCATTGTTGTAGTGGGTATCAGGATTATCTCAGGGAGAGCATGTCCCAAATTCCAAGCTGCTGTTTTGAGGCATGTTAAAAAAAATAATGCACTTTGTGACTTCAATAATAAATTTGGCAGTGCCATATTGGCATTTTTTTCCATAACTGGAGTTGAAGTTCTTCTCTTATTTTGGAAAACTTTGTTTTTGATTGATTGATTTAAACTTATTAATAGATTGCACAGTACAGTACATATTCCATACAATTGCCCACTCAATGGTAACACCCCAAAAAGTTTTTCAACTTGTTTAAGTAATTCATGGTAAAGTTACATTGTTTAATGCAGGGGCCTCAGACACGCAGCCCGCGGGCCAATTGCTGCCTGCGAGACGTTATTTTGCGTCCCCCACCTTAATATGAAATTTTAATGTTAGTGCAACCTGCGAGTTTTATATGAATGGCGCTTGACAACATTGTGTTATTTGGGTCCAAAATGTCTCTTTAAATGTTTTTGGTTGCCTACCCCTGCGTTAGTGGAAAAGCGGCAAATGAGTGAAAGCAACAGAGACGTTGCCATGGAGACGAGGGTTTTGTTACGTGCCTGGCTGCAGTCGCACCGCGACACCTGTCCGTCAGTAATAACAGTCCCCGATAACCTGGACCGATTCAAACCGTTATTTGTTTTTTTTTAATTGTTTAATCTGCATTTTTATTGTTTAATTTGCATTGCCTCACACGATGAACACTACATATATTTCTATATGACGCCGGATAACACTCCGGGAGCCCTCACTTTTTTGCGCTCGCTATTCCAGTACTTTCTTGGCTATTATCCGCCGACCGCCGTGTTGCTGTAGGGAGGAAAAGCAGAACGACACACATTGCGGAAATAACATTATTCTACGTGCGTGGGCTAAATACAAATATATTCCACAACCCCAAACATGTCTTTTTCAAAGCCTGCAGTGAGGAGAAAGGTTAGTGATGAGCAAAGACAATTCCAGGAAAAGTTGGAGATTCAATATTTCTTTGTTGAGCTCCGGGGCACCCCGACGTGTCTTATTTGTACGGAGAAAGTTGCAGTGCACAAGGAATACAATTTGAAACGTCATTACACAACTAGACATGCTGAGGAGCATGTAATTTTTTTTTTTTGAAAATGTTTTCTTGTGGTCCAGACTCTTTATCCAGTGGCCCCCAGGTAAAGTGAGTTTGAGACCCCTGGATTAATGCATCCAGCGGGGCACCACAACAAAATTAGGCATAATAATGTGTTAATTCAACGGCTGTATATATCGGTATCGATTGATATCTGAATCGGTAATTAAGAGTTGGACAATATTTCAATATCTGCAAGAAAGCCATTATTGGACATCTCTCGGTAAAATGCAATCGACAAATATGCATTTTTAAATTAAAATCTCTGATTTGTGTGGACATGGCCTTAAATACCAGTATAATGCAGTTGATAAAACGAATCTACTACTTTAGTCAAACTAATGTTGTATGTTGCTAGGCAGCTTTTGCATTGACTTTGTTGTGTTTGTATTATTTACCATGGCTTTAAATGTGTGTCATTACTTCTGAACAAGTAGAAGAGGCTATGCACACCTATGCTGCCATTTTATTTCAAATATGTTTGCTCGTTAAAGGATTTTTTTAGTTTTTTTAACTGCACTACATTAGTAATTGTATACCTTTTATCTTAACAATGTGTTTATGTTTTACATTAAAAAATGGCATCTGAAATATTTTCCACTGTATACACAGTGGAACCTCAACTGTCGAACGCCTTACAGCCCGTAAAATGTGGTGTTCGACCAAGGTTCCAGTGATAAAATGTCACGCACTTTTATAATGCATGACGTCATCCCATCACGTGAGCCATTAGTGCACCTCACTAGACCTCATCTCAGCCATCATCAAAGGATTAACTCTGCGTCTGTGTTGTGTTTGTTCTTTGGATGTTTGCGACACTTTTTTTCTGAAAGAAGGACCATTCCCAACAAGGGGTGTTAGGAGAAGAGCGTGAGAAGAAGAAAAAGAAGAATATGCACTGGGAGTTGAAAGCAGAAAGACTCTTGCGGCGTCCAAGTACTTTTGTCCAGCGTTACACAGTTTTCCCATTCCCGTGGAAGATGATCGCCAGTAGCCGTGAAGTGCTGCTTCTGTTAAGAGATGTTTAGTGGTTCTATTTCGGCCAGTTTTCTACTACTTCCTGTTTTTGTTGCCATTCCGGCTGGTTTGATAGGACCCTCAGCCAGTATCAAGAAGTCTTTTGTTTACAAATAACTTTGATTTTGATAATTCTGTGACTGGTGTTATGTATTTGAGTCTGTTTGAGCTGTTTGAGGCACTGACTGCTTAGCTGTTGACTGGCTAACTGCGAGTGTGTGTGTTTGTTTCAACCTTTTTCATTAAAATAGTGGATGATTTCATTTTATACGTGTAATGTTACAAAATTAGATGCATCAGCGACACCCTTCCTCATTCGTCATCAAGCTTAAGTGAGTGTTTACAGTGTTGTTTATTTGACTTATGCTCATACTTGTATGACAGTTAATAATGTTAAAATGTAACTTAAAACATTGTCTGTACAGTTAATAAAGGACTTAAAATGGCCACGTTTTGTAGTCTGGAACAAATTATTCAAACATTTTGGAAAATTTTGTCTGAAAACCCGAACAAAACGGATATCGACCAGCGTCACAAAACGGATTCTGTTCGACTGTGGAGGTTCCACTGTAATAGAACCCTGTGCTACACTATCAATCTTTACCATCTGTGTTTGTCTCTGCTGCTCTAATAGTCGGTCACTCCTTTTATCCCTCAAAGCTGTCTTCCCCCTTATGTTGCTCTTCTGATATCACCCCTTCCTGTCTCATTTCCCCCTCAGAGTATTCAGACCAGCCAATAGACGGTATGTGAAGTGTGATGATTTCCTTCAGTTTGCAAAAGCAAAATGCCATCCATCACGACAACAAATAATTACGTCCTGCGTGTTTTGGTTTGCTTGTTGCCTTGTACAGGAAGCGTGCAACTATCTCTTGTCATCATCCAAGACAAAAATGAAAGGCCCGTTTCCACTGCACAGTATCTACTTGGGTTGTACTCTGCTTCTGCTAATCTGAATTTTGCGTGGTATTCCAATATAACACATTACAGAGAGACACAAATAAAAAGCAAGAGACTTTTTTTTTTCCTCCATATTTTATCGATATGAATTGTGCAACAAGACTGACGCCATCAAGGAAACAAATCTGTGGATTATAATAAAGCAGCATCCTGGGCAGGACCAGACAGGGTAAGCTAACTTTAGCATGTGTGTTTATTTTTTTTATCAATTCTAGCTGCGTATCCTCACATTTACACGCTAAATTAATGCTTATTTGGCGACCAGCATCGATTTGGCATGCTTACAACCCCAATTACCGGTTACAATTTGTAGCTCATGCATGCATTTGCCAACGGAAACGCATCAATAGCGGGTGCGGCCGTGGCCAGACAAGTAGTTACCGTGCAGTGGAAAAGGCGCTTAATTCATAGGTGGACTGCACTAACTCCAAAATTAAGTACTTATATAAGTTAGTCCTAATACCCAACTGAAGTTTCTTATCAGTTGCATCGTGTAGCAACCCAGAGTGTCTCTGTTGTCTAACACGTTTGGGTTTTTTAAAAATGACAGTACATACCCAGCGTGTCATTTTCTTATTTGGCAGTGAACAGCCAGCTAGTGTCAAGTGTTCCAGCCAGTAGTGATCAATCGAACGGACAATGAATTAAAGAGCATTTCCTTTTTTGCTTTAGAGCAACAGCACTAACAGTTTGTCACATTGCATGCATTTGAACAACCCAGTTTATGGAAATGTTCTATGAATCGAGGTATTAGCACGCAAGCTACTAACAAATTGATACCCAACAAGCATGGATTTGCTAAAACGATCAAAGCTGGGAGAACTGTGCCGTAGTCAGGGTAGTGGACAGCCTTGTGGGTGTTTGAGAAAGCGAAAAATGGCGGTAAAGTTTACCAGTTTGATTGCGCACTTATTGTCCGCTTGGCTCAGAAAACTGCTTTTGTTTTGCAGTCAAACAGATAAGATGGCAGATGAGGACAAAGGAAAAGGAAATGAGGCAGACATGGAACCTGGGAGGAAACATGGAGACTGTGCAGGCCCAGTGAACACTAGTCCTGCCCAGCAGTCTGCTGCTGTCATACAGTAAGTACGTTGACCTGGGATTGTGTATCGTGCATGAATTGTTTGACACAGGCCCTCTGAACGATACCTGTCCACCTTTGTTTTTGAAAACTAGGAACATCTCACGAAAAATTAGGAACATTTTCGGAAAGTAAAAGTTGTGATTAGTTTTTTCTTGTTTGTATTGAGTTGAGGTTTTTTTTAAATTACATGAATATTAAATGTGGTTACCATATTTTTCGGAGTATAAGTCGCACCTGCCGAAAATGCATAACAAAGAAGGGAAAAAACATATAAGTCGCACTGGAGTATAAGTCACATTTTTTGGGGAAGTTTATTTGATAAAACCCAACACCAAGAATAGACATTTGAAAGCCAATTAAAATAAATAAAGAATAGTGAACAACAGGCTGAATAAGTGTACGTTATATGACGCATAAATAACCAACTGAGAAGGTGCCTGGTATGTTAACCTAACATATATACCTTTACCAAACAATCTGTCACTCCTAATTGCTAAATCCGATGAAATCTTCCTCGGTGTCGCTTGTAAATACAAACCCCGTTTCCATATGAGTTGGGAAATTGTGTTTGATGTAAATATAAACGGAATACAATCATTTTCAACCCATATTCAGTTGAATATGCTACAAAGACAACATATTTGAAGTTAAAACTGATAAACATTTTTTTTTTTGCAAATGATCATTAACTTTAGAATTTGATGCCAGCAACACGTGACAAACAAGTTGGGAAAGGTGGCAATAAATACTGATAAAGTTGAGGAATGCTCATCAAACTTATTTGGAACATCACACAGGTGTGCAGGCTAATTGGGAACAGGTGGTTGCCATGATTGGGTATAAAAGCAGCTTCCATGAAATGCTAAGTAATTCGCAAACAAGGATGGGGTGAGGGTCACCACTTTGTAAGCAAATTGTCAAACAGTTTTAGATTTAGTTTTATAGTCACGTCCGTTGTGTCCTGAGCAAGACACTTCACCCTTGCTCCTGATGGGTGCTGGTTGGCGCCTTGCATGGCAGCTCCCTCCATCAGTGTGTGAATGTGTGTTTGAATGGGTAAATGTGGAAGTAGTGTCAAAGCGCTTTGAGTACCTTGAAGGTAGAAAAGCGCTATACAAGTACAACCCATTTATTTATTTATTTAGAACAACATTTCTCAATGTGCTATTGCAAGGAATTTAGGGATTTTACCATCTGCAGTCCGTAAAATCATCAAAAGGTTCAGAGAATCTGGAGAAATCACTGCACATAAGCGATATTACGGACCTTTGATCCCTCAGGCGGTACTGCATCAAAAACCGACATCAGTGAGTAAAGGATATCACCACATGGTCTCAGGAACACTTCATAAAACCACTGTCCGTAACTACAGTTGGTCGCTACATCTGTAAGTGCAAGTTAAAACTCTGCTATGCAAAGCGAAAGCCATTTATCAACAACACCAAGGAACGCCGCCGGCTTCGTTGGGCCCGAGCTCATCCAAGATGGACTGATGCAAAGTGGAAAGGTGTTCTGTGGTCTGACGAGTCCACATTTCAAATTGTATTTGGAAACTGTGGACGTGGTGTCCTCCGGAACAAAGAAGAAAATAACCATCCGGATATTTATAGGCGCAAAGTTCAAAAGCCAGCATCTGTGATGGTATGGGGTGTAAGTTACCCAAGGCATGGGTAACTTAAACATCTGTGAAGGCACCATTAATGCTGAAAGGTCCATACAGGTTTTGGAGCAACATATGTAGTCATCCAAGCAACGTTTTAATGGACGCCCCTGCGTATTTCAGCAAGACAATGCCAAGCCACGTGTTACAACAGCGTGGCTTTGTAGTAAAAGAGTGCGGGTACTTTCCTGGCCCGCCTGCAGTCCAGACGTCTCCCATCGAAAATTTGTGGCGCATTATGCAGCGTAAAATACGACAGCGGAGACCCCAGACTGTTGAACGACTAAAGCTCTACATAAAACAAAAATGGGAAAGAATTCCACTTTCAAAGCTTCATCAATTAGTTTCCTCAGTTCCCAAACGTTTATTGAGTGTTGTTAAAAGAAAAGGTGATGTAACACAGTGGTGAACATGCCCTTTCCCAACTACTTTGGCAAGTGTTGCAGCCTTGAAATTCTAAGTTAATTATTATATGCAAAAAAAAAATAAAGTTTGAGTTTGAACATCAAATATCTTGTCTTTGTAGTGCATTCAACTGAATATGGGTTGAAAAGGATTTGCAAATCATTCTGTTCCATTTATATTTATATCTAACACAATTTCCCAACTCATATGGAAACAGGGTTTGTACATATACACAATCTTTATGATTTGGGCTCTGCATGCCACCACATTGGATTTAAAATGAAACAACCGCAACGGAATTGAAGTGCAGACTTTAGGGTTTAATTCAAGGGGTTGAACAAACATATGTGATTAAACTATTAATATGAAAATGCTACTCATTTCAAATGTAATAGGACAACTAAACATAACCCTAAGTAAAAGGGTACTTTTCAATATTTTGTTGAGAATATTTTGCAGGCAATGACTGCTTGAAGTCCGTAACCCGTGGACATCACCAAGTGCTAGGTTTACTGCGTTGTGATGCCTTGCCAGACCTTTATTGCAGCTTTGTGGGTCTTTCTGCTTTAGGTATTGTCTTGAGCAAGTGAAATGCGTGTTCAATTGGGTTGAGATCTAGTGATTGACTTGGCCATTGCAGAATATTCCACTTCTTTGCTTTAAAAAACTCCTGAGTTGCTTTTGCAATATGTTTTGGATTATTGTCCGTCTATACTGTGAAGCGCCGTCCAATCAAGTTTGCTGTATTTGGCTGAATCTGAGCAGAAAGTATATCCCTATACACTAAAGAATTCATCCGGCTGCTTCTGTCACATAGTCAATAAACCCAAGTGACCTGGTGCCTTTGGAAGACCTGCATGCCCATGCCATCGCACCGCCTCCACCATGTTTTACACAACATGTGTGCTTTGGATCGTGAGCGGTTCCAATCTTTCTCCAAACTTGTTTCTTCTCATCATTCTGGTACAAGTTGATCTTAAGTCTCATCTGTCCAAAGAATGCTGTTCTAGAACTGGGCTCGCTTCTTCACATGTTTTTTTTTTTTTTGGCAAAGTCATTTCTGGCCTTTCTATTTTTGAGGCTGATTAATGGTTTCCAGCCTGTGGTGAATCCTTTGTATTTACTCTCATGAAGTCTTCTCTCTATGGTAGACTTACAAACCCCGTTTCCACATGAGTTGGGAAATTGTGTTTGATGTAACTATAAACGGAATGCAATGATTTGCAAATCCTTTTCAACCCATATTCAGTTGAATGCACTACAAAGACAAGATATTTGATGTTCAAACTCATAAACTATTTTTTTTTTTGCAAATAATTATTAACTTCGAATTTCATGGCTGCAACACGTGCCAAAGTAGTTGGGAAAGGGCATGTTCACCACTGTGTTACATCACCTTTTCTTTTAACAACATTCAATAAACGTTTGGGAACTGAGGAAACTAATTGTTGAAGCTTTGAAAGTGGAATTCTTTCCCATTCTTGTTTTATGTAGAGCTTCAGTCGTTTAACTGTCCGCGGTCTCCGCTGTCGTATTTTATGCTTCATAATGCGCCACAAATAATTTTGATGGGAGACAGGTCTGGACTGTAGGCGGGCCAGGAGAGTACCCGCACTCTTTTTTTTACGAAGCCACGCTGTTGTAACACGTGCTGAATGTGGCTTGGCATTGTCTTGCTGAAACAAGCAGGGGCGTCCATGAAAAAGACTGCGCTTAGATGGCAGGATATGTTGTACCTTTCACAATTAATGGTGCCTTCACAGATGCTGGCTTTTGAACTTTGTGTCGATAACAGTCTGGATGGTTCACTTCCCCTTTGGTCCGGATGACACGATGTCGAACATTTCCAAAAAGAAATTGAAATGTGGACTCGTCAGACCACAGAACACTTTTCCAAAAAGAGTTGATTTGGCCACTCTTAACATTTCTGCTATCCCTCTGATGGATTTCTTCTTTTGTCAGCCTCAGGACAGTCTGGTTCACCTCCATTAAGAGCTCCTTGGACCACATGTGGTGGTGTTCACAGCAACAACTTCTGTATGCAAACGCCACTACCGACATTTTAACTGCTTAATGGATGATAGTTTAATGAAGGAAGAGCCAATACAGCCTTGTTGTTTTTTTTGCAGGATTCTGAGTCAATTGCCCAGTTACTTTTGGTCCTTTTGAAAAAATCCATCCATCCATTTCCTACCGCTTATTCCCATTAATTCCTAAACCCTGTGGAATTGCAGCTGAGAGTCTGCACTTTAAGCCTACATTGATTATAGAAATGTATTCTAAATATTTGTTGTAAACAGCTCTAATAAAACTTGGGTCACTCGCCAAATATTTGCTGTGAACTATGACCTCCACATTGCCACTTAAAGACATACATGTGCAACGTAAATAGGGAAGATTGATCCATATATCTGTAGTGTCGATACCAAGGTTAGTATCAGTAAATTTTTCACAAAAAAATATTTTTGTTGTTTTTGCTAATGTTACAAACTCCGGGAATATGTGCCTGGAAACAGCAGGCCTTTGAAGAAAAAAACAACAACATTTTTACACCAGTAAAAGTAGTTTTTGCTTTGGTTCTTAGAAACATTCTTTTTTTACCTTGCCTCTTAAAAGAATTGGGAACCGGAATCATCCAAATTCCAAGGATGCCCAACCCTAATGCTAGCACATTTTTGATTTGAGTTTTGCCATTTATTGTCCTAGTGCACTAAGGCAGTGGTTCTCAACCTTTTTTCAGTGATGTACCCCCTGTGAACATTTTTTTAATTCAAGTACCACCTAATCAGAGCAAAGCATTTTTGGTTGAAATAAAAGAGATAAAGAAGTAAAATACAGCACTTTGTCATCAGTTTCTGATTTATTAAATTGTATAACAGTGCAAAATATTGCTCATTTGTAGTGGTCTTTCTTGAACTATTTGGAAAAAAAGATATAAAAATAACTAAAAACTTGTTGAAAAATGAACGAGTGATTCAATTATAAATAAAGATTTTTACACATAGAAGTAATCATCAACTTAAAGTGCCCTCTTTGGGGATTGTAATAGAGATCCATCTGGATTAATCGACTTCATTCTAAACATTTCTTCACAAAAAAACAAATCTTTAACATCATTATTTATGTAACATGTCCACAAAAAATCTAGTTGTCAACACTGAATATTGCATTGTTGCATTTATTTTCACAGTTTATGAACTTACATTCATATTTTGTTGAAGTATTATTCAATAAATATATTTATAAAGGATGTTTGAATTGTTGCTATTTTTAGAATATTTTAAAAAAATCTCACGTACCCCTTGGCATACCTTCAAGTACCCCAAGGGTACGCGTACCCCCATTTGAGAACCACTGCACTAGGGGCTTAATTGAAACATGATTTGTATTACGAAGCAAGCCACTATTTGAGGAAATATTCAAAGTGGTATGAATGCTTAGAATGTAAATACTTCATTCTTGCAGAGAGAGTTGTCACATATCACAGAGCATTTTTAGCTGCAGGCTGAAATGCTGTTTTACTGATTATTGTCATTAGCTAGTTTTTTGTTGACCTGACCAATCCATCCTTTCTGTCTTAAACTTGCAGAGAGAAGCAGCCTTCCACCAATGGACCGGCCTAAAGACGCAGCAAAGTGAAACAAACTGGCTCAAGGGCGGACCATTCAACAAACAGCCATGCATTCTTTAAATCCTCTTAGCCCCCGTCAACATTTTTTTTGTATGTGTTTAGAGAGGTTGAGCTCAAACGGTCCCAGATAGTCTGCCATGAACTTCCATTCACTGAACTGCGCATCTAAAGCCAAATCAAGTTACATATTAATGGCGTGCACGCTGGGGAAAAAACATTGTCAAGAGCGTGGCAAATTTCTGAATTGAATCCGATCCTGGTCCTGTATTAAACACATCTTTAGAGCGTTTGACTGTTGATAGCAAATAAATTACAAAACTATAGTGGCCATCTTTGCTTTTGAGCAATGTAATTTACATGCCATGCAAACATGTGGTCCAGACTTGTTTCGAACACTGATTTTGTCCATAGCAAGCCGGCCGTATCGCCACTTCCTCCTTTGAGCTTTGCTGGATTCCTTTAGTTTGTGTGTTTTTGTCTGTGCGTAGATGATGATGATGATGATGATGATGGTGTGTGTGTGTGAGAGAGCTCTGTCTGACATGCAGAGTGTAATCTCAGGTCAAAGAAGAGGTATGCAGATAAAAGGAAAGCACACCTGTGTATCACACACATACACAGCTCATTTACACACGTGTATGTACACACACACACAGACACACAAATAAACATATACATGCTTTCAAAATGATTTATAGCCTCCAAAAAGACACAGATGTGCATGTACCCCATCCTTAAAGCTGTGTCAATGTAATTGTGAAATTTGCACCTGTATTAGGTTGTGGCTACTCTTGGTAATATACATGTATACAGTAGACACACACACACATATCTATATATATCTATTTTTATATATATATATACATATATATATATATATATATATATATATATACACATATACATACATACAATAACACTATATCTATTTTTAAACAAATCCAATGTCTGAAAAGCTGTTTTGAATATGTGTGTGTGTGTTGTGTTGCAATAAGGCAATAATGAAGTTTTGGCTAATATACCAGCATCGGTTCCTGAGGATTTTGTTGTGTGCTCATCAGTTTTAGCTCATTGGGCCATCTGCTGAATCAGGGAGAAAGTCAATAAAGTTAATTGCTTTCTGAGCTCAAAGGTTGGTCAAGTTGCCTTCTGAGAGGAAACACAAAGTTACTATTAATTGGCGTTTTCCTAAGAGGTTATCATTGTAGTATTTACACTTTGTGAAAGAGAAAAATGAGGGATAATACATGACTATATATCAAGAAAATGATTATATATTTGGGTTAAACCTAACCTGCAGTGCAAGTGGCAAGATTATATATCCTTCCACTCGCCTCTCATCATTTTTCAGAGGAGAAGCGGTGACTTTAGTTAAATATTTGTTAAATATCTGTGGAACTATATTCATAGATTTAGAGAATTTCACAGGCACTTCTTGAAGAAATAAGCACTTCCTGGCTTGATTTGAATCTCATGTACTTGTCTCACCCATGCTCCCTTTTTGCAAGTCTTCCCAGCAGGTTTTTGTTTAAGGCTTCCATAGTTGTTTTCAATACACGTGACAGCGGTTCATGTTATATTGGCTTTTTTGTTTCACAAAGTAATCAGGGTATGAGGTGGAAAACAGGGCTGATTCATGAGTGAATACAGTACAGGCCAAACCTCATTCAGTGAGTTTTCTTTATTTTCATGACTATTTACATTGTAGATTGATCAAAACTATGAATGAACACACGTGGAGTTATGTACTTAAAAAAAAAAAAAAAAAGGTGACATAACTACAAACATGTTTTATATTCTAGTTTTTTAAAAATAGCCGCCCTTAACTCTGATTACTGCTTTGCACACTCTTGGCATTCTCTCCATGAGGTGACCACCTCTCAAAGCTCATCCAGAGAATGCCAAGAGTGTGTGAAAAAGTAATGAGCAAAGGGTGGCTATTTTGAAGAAACTACAATATAAAACATGTTTTTAGTTATTTCAGTACATAACTCCACATGTTCATTCATAGTTTTGATGCCTTCAGTGACTATCTACAATGTAAATAGTCATGAAAATAAAGAAAAGGTATTGAATGAGGTGAAGGTGTGTCCTGTACTGTACGTCATTCTCATACTTTGAAGTTTAGTGTGAGAGCTTGGTGTAAATTATCAGTGTAGCTGGGGCGATACGAATGTGTTATGGCATGAGGTATGATACATATGCCTCTAACAATGCCTTTGTGTGTTGGTATGTGCATTATGCTGCCTGTCGCTCATTCCAAAGGTTCTGTGTAACACTGTGAGCGCATGGTAGAAAATAAAAGCTTTGTTGTAAAATGCCTTTTTTTGTAACGCAAACTGATGCTGGTAATTATTTTTGAGTGTTTCTTCATTTATAAGAATAATCTGTATGGTAATTGTTGTCACCTTAGCTTGTAAATTCATATATGAATCTAATAAATGTCAAACCGAGGAAAAAACAGTGTGTGTGGCCTACCGCAACATGCACACACACACACACACACTGATAAAGTTGAACCACACAAAGATAGATCAACAACAGAAGCGTACAATTAGTTCCTCCAATCTTTTTTTGCAGATGTCAACCAACACAAATGTCTTCTCTCCAAGTCGCACTTAATCTCAAACAAAGTTTGACCCAGCATGTTTTATAGTGAACCTGGTGGGATTTCAACAGTGTAGCCTGTTGCCACACAAAAAAAGACAACAGCCCACACAGCGTAAGCTATTCCTAGTATTCCCAGCATTTTTCTTACGCAAACATGTCCAATGACAAAAACAAGTGTCTCCACAAAGATAGCAGGACAAGAACGTACTGTATATACACCTACAAACCAAAAGCATAAAATGAGCTTTCCCTATCATTTTGCTTAGTGGACATACAAAAATGAAAACGTCTCCCCTAAAAAAAAGTTGGGATGTTAAAAGTAGTGCCACAGAAAGACAAGAACCCTGTACACTCACATACAATCTAATAGAGTAAACTGAGCTCATACTAGTATTTTTCTTATGTGGATTTGCCGAAACACACATTTTTACACTCCTAATAGCATCATCCTAGACTTTTTGCTGTAAATAGACTTGCAAAAATGTGCAGAAAATGAAGGAAATAGCACTCGCAGCTGAGGCAATTCCGAGTATTCCCAGCATTTCACTTATGCAAACAATACAAAAACAAGTGTCCCCTAAAAGATAGGAGGAAAAGAACATACATACCCCTACAAACCCATCCATCCATCCATCCATCAATTTTCTACCGCTTGTCCCTTTCGTGGTCGTGCGGGGTGCTGGAGGCTATCTAAGCTGCATTCGGGCGGAAGGCGGGTGTACACCCTGGACAAGTCGACACCTACAAACAAAGAGCATAAAATGAGCTTTTCCTATCATTTTGCTTAGTGGACATACAAAAATGAAAAGGTTTCTCCTCAATAAAGGTGGGATGTTAAAACCCTGTACAGCAGGGGTCCCCAAACTTTTTGACTCATTGGGTTAAAAAAATTTGGCCTGGGCTAGCTATATATATTTAGGGTTAGAGTTAAGGTGCCAATGATTGACACACACACACTTGGTGTGGTGAAATTATTCTCTCCATTTGACCCATCACCCTTGTTCCCCCCCTGGGAGGTGAGGGGAGCAGTGGGCAGCAGCGGTGGCCGCACCCGGGAATCATTTTGGTGATTATCCATCCATCCATCATCTTCCGCTTATCCGAGGTCGGGTCGCGGGGGCAACAGCCTAAGCAGGGAAACCCAGACTTCCCTCTCCCCAGCCACTTCGTCTAGCTCTTCCCGGGGGATCCCGAGGCGTTCCCAGGCCAGCCGGGAGACATAGTCTTCCCAACGTGTCCTGGGTCTTCCCCGTGGCCTCCTACCGGTTGGACGTGCCCTAAACACCTCCCTAGGGAGGCGTTCGGGTGGCATCCTGACCAGATGCCCGAACCACCTCATCTGGCTCCTCTCGATGTGAAGGAGCAGCGGCTTTACTTTGAGTTCCTCCCGGATGGCAGAGCTTCTCACCCTATCTCTAAGGGAGAGCCCCGCCACACGGCGGAGGAAACTCATTTCGGCCGCTTGTACCCGTGATCTTATCCTTTCGGTCATGACCCAAAGCTCATGACCATAGGTGAGGATGGGAACGTAGATCGACCGGTAAATTGAGAGCTTTACCTTCCGACGCCGCACCGATCCGCCTGTCGATCTCACGATCCACTCTTCCCTCACTCGTGAACAAGACTCCTAGGTACTTGAACTCCTCCACTTGGGGCAGGGTCTCCTCCCCAACCCGGAGATGGCACTCCACCCTTTTCCGGGCGAGAACCATGGACTCGGACTTGGAGGTGCTGATTCTCATTCCGGTCGCTTCACACTCGGCTGCGAAACGATCCAGCGAGAGCTGAAGATCCCGGTCAGATGAAGCCATCAGGACCACATCATCTGCAAAAAGCAGAGACCTAATCCTGCGGTTACCAAACCGGAACCCCTCAACGCCTTGACTGCGCCTAGAAATTCTGTCCATAAAAGT